>NW_024582584.1:858172-865308 GCF_018398535.1 Haplochromis burtoni
CACTGCGGGATTTGATTCCCTGCCGTTGTAGTGTGTTACTGATGGTGACCTTTGTTACTTTGGTCCCAGCTCTCTGCAGGTCATTCACCAGGTCCCCCCGTGTGGTTCTGGGATCTTTGCTCACCGTTCTCATGATCATTTTGACCCCACGGGATGAGATCTTGCGTGGAGCCCCAGATCGAGGGAGATTATCAGTGGTCTTGTATGTCTTCCATTTTCTGATGATTGCTCCCACAGTTGATTTTTTCACACCAAGCTGCTTGCCTATTGTAGATTCACTCTTCCCAGTCTGGTGCAGGTCTACAATACTTTTCCTGGTGTCCTTCGAAAGCTCTTTGGTCTTGGCCATGGCGGAGTTTGGAGTCTGACTGTTTGAGGCTGTGGACAGGTGTCTTTTATACAGATGATGAGTTCAAACAGGTGCCATTCATACAGGTAACGAGTGGGGGACAGAAAAGCTTCTTACAGAAGACGTTACAGGTCTGTGAGAGCCAGAGATTTTCCTTGTTTGAGGTGACCAAATACTTATTTTCCACCCTAATTTACGAATAAATTCTTTACAAATCCTACCATGTGAATTCATGGATTTTTTTTTCACATTCTGTCTCTCACAGTTGAAGTGTACCTCTGGTGCAAATTACTGACCTCTGTCATCATTTTAAGTGGGGGAACTTGCACAATCGGTGGCTGACTAAATACTTTTTTGCCCCACTGTATATCGGTTGTTAAGCTTAACACGGGAATGCTTTACAAACATTCAGAGATGACTTACACACTTCTTTACTTCTCTCTGGGATAACTTCCTCGGAGATGAAATGCCGGTTTGGTAGCGAGGCTACAAATACACACAGCCGCTCTATCACGTGAGCACACTGCTCCACGTGCTACGGTTATGAGCCGAGTTACGCGTGTCGCAAGTTTTGTGAGGTGCTTTTTTGATATTTAATGGATCGGATTACATTTTTTATTTCTCTCCGATATCCGATCCAGTAATTTAGTCAGTATCGGACAGACACCGATACATAATATCGGATCGGTCCATCTTTAATTTATACATTTATCACTTAAACCAAAATATATGTTTTATCAGTGAATTTTGCTGGAGGGAGCACACAGGTTGGCAAAATACTCTACCAAGCATTATTCAGCAAAAATATACCATTAAATTATCATTAAAAACCACACCTGCAGCCACTGCCAGGGAATTAACTTGGCAATTACAGTACACTGATTTAGTTGAGCAGACAATCTTGTACAAAATAGTCCAGTTTAGCTGCATTAATCCAGTAATTATTCAGTCACCCAAAGGATAATTCACAGCTATCCCAGAACGGTCAATTTGCATTAGATTTAGCTGAAACTCATGTCTACACAGAGGGCACAGGACGAAGCCGGCGTGAGAGAATATCCACTACACAAGCTGATACAGCCCTGCTTATTAATTAAAATGTAGTTATCTTAATGCATGCATGCCATACTTAAAACTTCTATAATTCTAGTGCCTATTACTGCAGCTACATATGCCTTATCACGTGATCATTGAAAATCACTAGGAGCCGATGTATGTAGGTCAGACCAGTCAAACAGGTAAGCAAGATGTCAAACAGAGGCCTTTTTTCCCCCTCCTCGCACATACTCAGTATTGTTGTGTGCGTGTGTGTGTGTGTGTATAAATCTGTAACTTCTATGAATTGTGTAAAAGCGTGTGCGCATCTGCAGTGATGCCAGTGGCAAAGAGAGCCACATGTGTTGGTCCAGAGGAGATTGAAAACGAATTGGAAACTATTAATCTGACCGTCCCCTCCTTTCAGAGTTGGTTTGGAGCAGAATATATATTGAGTCCGCACGCTCTGTTTCTCTCCATGCAGCCTGCTTTGCGCTTCTCTCTGCCTTTCTCAAATGCCCTCATGTCCTTCCTCTTTTCCAGTTCGGCAACATGAACTTACATGTAGGTAACATTGTCCAACTCTTTGAAATTATCTCAGTCATTTGCTCTTCTGATGCTGCTCTGATTATTCCCTCTCTGTGTGAATAAACCTGATAGTTCTCTGCCTGAGAGCTGGTTAACACAAACATTCACTGCTCTCCACTCAGCTGTATTCCCACTTTGAGCCCAGCATCAGTGAAATCACACAGATGTGGATACAATGGCAGTGCTCCCCAATGGATACAGCTTTGTTGTAAAAAGTAGGAAAGAGAAACCACGGAGCGTGACATGTTTCATTTCTTATGAAACTCTGCAGTCTATTCAGCATGGAAAATGTACAATTTAGCAACAAATAGCAATTTCACAGGATAGTAAGACTGCTGGCAGCACCTCACTTTTGAATATGTTATACAGTGTGGAACAAGAAAAGTTCCAGCTGAAGTATTTTGTCCTCGTTCTTTGGTTCTGTAAAAATGAGTTTTCATTCCAACCACCACTTCCAGCATAATACAGCAGGGCTGAATAGCTTTGGGTAGTAATATCTTTAAAAATCAGTCAAAGCATGACTTTATTGTAACCAAGTGAATAACTGAAAGAGTCAGTTGGGTCTTTTTTCCTCTTACAACAGTTTCATTATTACTGCTCTTCCTTCAGTCAGATCATCCAGTGAGCAGATTTCAATGTTTTATTAATGAATCAAATAATCCCCTTCAGTGCTCAAAGGTTTGGTAATAGTGCAGATAACCCACAACCAAGTCGAAAATTCTACACTGTCTTTCTCTAAGTGAAATTTGTGTGACTTTATGTATATTAACTTAATTTAGTCTTGACATGTATTGTCTTTAAAGAAATCAGGATTACCTGTCTATTAGTCCTGACATACTTTCAGCATAGAACAAACCAGTGTTTGTTTATACCCATTATTAGCTGTTGTAAAACAGGAGAACTGAAGCCAAGCTGAGAGCAGCGAGAGCAGCAAAACTAGCAGTTTCCACATTAAAAAGAGTCACTTCAGTTCAAAAATATCCAAACAAAAAGGTTTTTGGCCACTGAAAAGCTTTATTTCAGTGATATTCTTTGATTATTCCATTATCAAGGAAGGTTGCTGTAGCTACATTGTGCAGCATCTTAATTTTATGAGCTGACTTAGCAAAATGGGCCTCTATCAGAAGTTTACTTCTGTGTAAATGCATCTGAAGATTTGACTGTTTCTCTACCTCTATTTTTATAGGTTCAGACCTGAGTTATCAGTTCTAGTTTCTTGGTAAAGTCTGAGTTAGTGTTTTCACTAGTCTTTAGTTTCCAGAGTACTCCTTAGGTTATTATGTCTCCGTGCTGTTCTTTGTTTTTGCCGTGTCTAGTTTTCGAACTCTCTGAGTTCTTAGTTTCAGTTATTGGGTTTGGAGTTTTTTTATTCTGTTTTTGCTCCATGAGTTCCAGCACTAAAGCTGTTTTTGAGTTGACCTATTGTCTCCGGAGTCCTGCATATTGGGTCCTAACCTGCCTGCCACATAGCGTATTATGACACAGACAGGTATCTCATGCCAGAGTAGAGCACAGTTACATCACTGGTTTAAACGTGTGTGAACTTAATAATAATAATAATAATAATAATAATAATAATAATACATTTTATTTAAAAATAGCGCCTTTCAAAGCACCCAAGGACACTGTACAACAGATAAAAACACAGAAACTGGAAATATACACAATAATAAGAATAACAGATAAAAGTTAGAGCATACAGAGGTTTAAACATAAGCAATTTTAAACAGATGAGTTTTGAGGGTGGACTTAAAAAGAGGGAATGAACTAATATTTCTGAGGTCAGGGGGTAAGGAATTCCAAAGTCGAGGGGCAGAGCAACTAAAAGCCCTGCCCCCCATTGTAATCAGACGAGCGGAAGGAACAGAGAGAGAAAGAGAAGATGAAGATCTGAGGCACCGGGATGGGAAGTTCATCTGTACTAAATCGGAGAGGTATGGTGGAGAGAGAGAATGAATAGCCTTAAATGTATAGAGGATTATTTTAAAATGGATGCGAAATTTAACCGGGAGCCAGTGAAGCTGCTTCAGGATTGGGGAGATGTGGTGGGTAGAGGAAGTCCTAGTAATAATACGGGCAGCAGAGTTCTGGACACGTTGGAGCTTGTTAATAGATTTTTGTGTAAGGCCAAATAATAGTGAGTTACAGTAGTCAATTCGAGAGATAACAAGATTATGGACGAGAATGGCAGTGGCATGAGGAGTGAGGAAAGGGCGGAGGCGATTGATATTACGGAGTTGGAAATATGCTGCACGTGTGACATTATTGATATGTGAATTAAAGGATAATGTGCTATCAAGAATGACACCCAAGCTTTTCACAGAGGGAGAGATAGGGACCAGCGAATTATTGATGGTGAGAGAGAAATTGTTAATTCTGGATAGCAGTCGTTTAGTGCCGACCAGGAGAAGTTCTGATTTATTGCTGTTGAGTTTAAGGAAGTTGGAGGAGAACCAGGAATTGAGTTCAGCTAAGCAGAGGGTGAGGGAGGGTGGAGGAAGAGTAGAATCGGGTTTGGTAGAGAGGTAAAGCTGGGTGTCATCGGCATAGCAGTGGAACTGAATATTATATTTACGAAAAATATGTCCGAGTGGAAGAAGGTAAATGATGAAAAGAAGGGGCCCGAGGACAGATCCCTGGGGCACCCCAGTAGATAGAGGAGAAGGCTGAGAAGTGAAGGATTTTAATTGAATGAACTGAGTGCGGTCAGACAGGTATGATTTAAACCAGGCTAATGGAGTATGAGAGAGACCAATAGAAGCTAATCTGCTAAGAAGAATGGGATGGGAGATGGTGTCAAAGGCTGCACTCAGATCAAGGAGAATAAGGATGGAGAGGAGACCAGAATCAGCTGCCATAAGAAGGTCGTTTGTTATTTTTATATGAGCAGTTTCGGTGCTATGCAGAGGACGGAAACCAGACTGGAACTGTTCGTAAAGGTTATTATCAGTTAGGTGTAGATGGACTTGTGAAGCAACTATTTTTTCAAGAATTTTTGAGAGGATTGGTAGATTGGAGATAGGACGGAAATTATTAAAGTTGTTGGGATCTAGACCTGTTTTTCTTTTTTCAGGATTGGGGTAATAGCGGCAACTTTGAAGGAAGCAGGAACAGTTCCAGTGGTGAGTGAAGAGTGAATGTCATGGGCATACAAAACACAACAGAAATGTTGTTGGATATTTATATTCTTTACAGTATGAATGTATAATGCAGTTTTCTTCGTGAATAAGAAAAACTGCATCAAAATTTTAAACCAAATTGGCAGTTTATTGGTTACAAGAATGCAAAATGGATGCATTGTTTAGCACAATAATCAATAAATCCTGTTTGCATAAAAGCTGTTTTGTCTGTCATTTCACTTTTTGTTGGACCGGTGCTAATTTAGCTAATGATGTGGGGTTTTGTGTTGTTTTTGTCTGTCCTCATTGAAATACTAATAACACTAATTTCATTTTTATTCAGCAATATTCACTTTCTGTACAACTGCTCTTTAAAAAAAAATGCTGTCAGGCTCTTTTATCCTTTTATCTTTCTTTCCTCACAAGGGCAAATGGATATTTTGGGTTTGCATTACCACAGACAGAGAAAAAGACCCCGGCAGTCATACTAAAACGAGCCAGTGAGTAACACAAAAGCCTACTAGCTACAGTAAAAAACAAAAAAAGTGATGTGCAAATGAAAGACAAGAGGTAAGCGGGAAAAAAGCATGTCCAACAGCAATTTGGAATAAGTGTAGAGCGACAAAATTTTGATCTGTCTATTACAGCTTATTGCCCGAGGCATTCCTCTTTAATGTTGACTTCTAACTATCCCACTATGCTGCACTGACAGGCCCCCTCTACCTCAGCAATATGATTTGACAATGAAAACTACAAATGACTAAATGTCTAGAAGGGAAAGGGTGAAGAAGAGTGAGTGAGACAGAGAGGGAATTAGAACGGAAGGGAGCTGAGCCAGCAGTCGGCACAGAACTCCTTAAGCCCCGATAACACAAATTCCTTCTTTCCTCCTGACTCTGGGCCGATTTCTTTCTCTTCAGACCTCTTTTCAAACCACACTTCCATTCTTTCCTGCTACTAGCTATTCAGCTTGAACTCTTCTTTCAAGTTGCTCTTCTTGATTTCGTTGCAGAGGTCTTAGATTTTCCTCACAGGTCATTGCAGTTCGCTCGACTGCAGAAGCTCGACTTTTCAGTTCTCACCCATTTCAGCAGAGTTACACGGACTCATCCTCCCCTTCTCAACTGATAGTGCTCAGAAAGTCAACAGAGAAAGGAGCTCAAAAATAAAACAAAAAGCAGGCTGCACATCTAAATGTAAGACATCTAGTAAGTCATAATATGTAATATTTGAAAACAGCTTTTTGTGCTTAAATGTTAATTTGTGTTTTAATTAAATTTAAATTAACAACATGCCACTGCAGTTATGGAAAACTAAAGTAATTAATAAACAAAACAAAAAAGAAATAACTGGAATTTTGAAAACGATTAACAAGAATGTTAATTCATCGCCCGGATTAACAAGATCCGCATCAGGTGTTGAGGAACCAGGACACCCTGATGAGAAGTGGGCTACTGGAACAAGACAGCATCGGTCAGCAAGAGACGAAAACAGGGCACTGTCGGAATGCTACTACACAAGTAACCCCAGCAGAAGAGGTTACATGAATAGGACGAGGGACCTATGGGATCTTCGATACCCAGCATCCTGATTGGTTGCAAAACAACTACCAGCTTAGTGTCCCAATGTTCAGAAGAAGGAACTGCTCTCACGGCTAGAGGTTGACGAGGTACAACATAAGTGCTACGGCAAGGGGGAGCCAAGATGACAGGTCAGGGGGGAGATATCATCACCCCCACCTGAGATTGGGTACCAAGTCCCAAGTGCGATGGAAGGATCACTGACCGCGAGAGGAACTGACTCTGATGGCAGCACAGGAACAAGCTCTAAGTACAAGATCCATAGAGGCTGGGGTCTATTATACCAGGCAAGACCCCAGGTGCAGGCTGTGTGAAGATGACCCTGGGACAATCCAGCACATAACAGCAGGGTGTAAGGTGCAGGGCATACAGTGGGGCAAAAAAGTATTTAGTCAGCCACCGATTGTGCAAGTTCCCCCACTTAAAATGATGACAGAGGTCAGTAATTTGCACCAGAGGTACACT
>NW_024582584.1:867318-868935 GCF_018398535.1 Haplochromis burtoni
GCAACACGACACGTGCACACCAAACATCAGGTTAAAAATCAAATCAAAGAACTAATGAATGGTTTTGTCCTGTTTTGTTAAATAATATTATCTCTTTTATTTTGCAGCATATAATTTAAATGCTAAAGATCTGACAGTTCATTTTATCCTAATTAATTTTCTGAAGTAGCTGAAGCTCAATGATGTTTAAGACTTCATTCAAAATACATTACAACACACGTTTAATCAGCATTCCTTAACTACAGCTTTAGCAAAAGAATTAGCAAAAGCTGTGCATTCCTGTGTAAAAGGTCTCATAGTACAGTTTTTTAAATTGTTTATTAAACACTGTGTTTCCTGAAGATGTCACCGATCTTTGAGTTTTACTGTTAGCCTCATTGGAATATAGTTATTAATGCAGCGTGAAAATTATAGTTGTCAGAACTTCTGTCTGAATGTGTAAACCTCAGTAAAGTCATGGACGACAGTCAAAAGTTAAGAAATATTAAAAAACGTGTTTTTCACAGGGCCGTTCGTTGGTTTGTTGTTATTGTGTTTGTCAGAGGAGTCTAGAAAACAGCCTTGTGCTGAGATCTGATTCTACAGTTTCTCATATATATTTTATGCGTAATCACTTTTTTCTTCTAGTACTGGCCGTCTGTCTCTGTATGAAGTGACAGCTTAGTCTAGTGGAGAAAATTATCATCAGTTCACTTGTGAAAGTAACACAGAAGATAAGACTGGAAAAGCTGTAAGATGGAGACACTGAAAGCCGGAGCAAGAAAAGACCAAAGACGTGCAAGAAGTCTTTTTTTTTCCTCTCTGACTTCTCTTTCAAGACATTTTGTTTGGACAATGTTTCTTTTAGACCAGAGTGAATGGTTGCCTATTAAGCAACTACCCTGCTATGTTTGGTTTTAATCTCAGAACCAGCAAGAAACTAATGTGGTGTCTTCTTAATGGGAAGTGAGGATATCTCTTTGATCTGGAGGATCCCCCCCTTCTTCTTTCCACTGATAAAAACAATGTAGAAATGAAGCTATAAATAATAGTGCACAGACACACACCCAAACTCCAGCTACCATATTCTCTGCTTCTTCATCATACTTCTTTTTACCATCAGCCTTTATGTTTTTTCCATCAGTCTGCATTTCCTTTCATTTTGTCTCTTTCTCACTGCCTCCCGCATTTCATTTGTTATTCCATCTCTGCCATTTCCCCATGTTTTCCCCTCCTGTCTTCACTTCACTAACTTCCACCCAGTCAGTCATATCCTAGTTTCCCTGCATTATCACATCTTAGACTCAGAGGTGTTTCTAAAGATATCTAAACTCTGGGAAGTTTGTTTGAACGTCACACATCATCAGGCTGCTCGTGTTGCTCTTAATAAACTCGATAAGCAGCCTCTCATGAACCCGGGGGCTGCTAGCATATTGCACTGGTTCTGCTGTAATGTAGCACAGCTGACATTTGGTATACAGCAGAAGAGCTATTATTTTAGAGTGATGAGATACTCCAACCATATACAAAATACAAAGATGCCTGACCTGGATCCAAGATTTAAAGTATGTCATAAATAGGGATGGGTACCGGTATCCGGTGCCGTTATGGCACCAGTTCTGACATAAACGGTAGTAA
>NW_024582584.1:869963-872005 GCF_018398535.1 Haplochromis burtoni
TTGAGTTGATATTTCCTGTATTTTCAGGGCATTTTCTTCTGGCAATGAACCATGGTGAAATAGAGAAAACAGAAAATGTTACTGAACTATTTTCCATCTGAATCCTTCTACAAATGCATCAAAAAGCATCGAACTTTGCTCTCAGCTCTCGCCTCACACGGGAGGCAGAAATTCAGCTTGGAACAGGGGATGTTTTGAACTAATCAGATGGGTTGAAATAGCCAAAAGCCTGCGTTTAATCTCTGAGAGATGGAAGGATAACTGATGATGGATTAAGTTATGAAAAGGCAACACACAGTGGGAATAATCCACAGTATCATGATTCACAGCAGGTAAGTAAAAGGATATGGGCTGGAGACCATGCGGATGCACCAGCTGCGGGGAAAGGTTGTCTGCTTGAGGCAGAAGAAGACCACAGGTACCAGCTCAGGGTAGGGCACCACTAACACACTGGTGTCACTGCTGCCATCATCATCGTCGTCATCCTCGTCATCCTCATCTTCTTTATCCCCGTTACGCTCAACCACTTCCTCCTCTTCTTCCTTCTCGATCCTCTCCTCTTGAATAATTCCTGCCTCTTCTATGATCTCCTCCTTCTCCTCCTTTTTCTTGGGATATGGGCGGCGGTGTGGGGAGGGCCTGCGGGGAGACGAGGTGGCGACAGCGTCATCGCTGTCGGCCCGGGCTATGGCGGTCGTCACTCTGGAGCTGGTCGGTGCAGATGGTGTTGCTGTTGTCGATTTTGCAACGCCGGGGCCCTCCTCCTCCTCGCTCGTCATGGCCACCTTACGGTCTTAAATGAGAGAAAGAGAACAGGAAAGGAGAAATTTAATTTCATAAATCACTCAGGGGGTTAGAAACAAGTAGCCAACAGAGAAAATGAATAGTTTGCCATGGTTGAAGGTTGTAAAATTATAGTAAGAGATTGGAGGAACTACAGCGTGTTGGTAGAAATAAAGCATAAATTGTCAAGGACGGTAGCCTGCGAGGACAAATCTAAAAAGTCTCAGTTAGTTTTCTTAGATAGAGACGTGTCTATCTGGGGTTTAGTGACCTTTGGTGACCTGAAACAAAAAATGTGTAATTTTTTTTCTTCTGAAATGCTCTTGTGTTTTCTGTTATTGTCATTACTTCAATAACAGACTTGACTATACTTCACTTATTTTAGATAGTGGGCCAGTTTGATCTTACATGAGTTGGACCAACTATTGCAAAATAATTAAATTAAATAAATACATTTAAACAAATCATATTTTCAAGTTGATATGATGAAAAAGAAAAAGGGGTGTTTTCTGTAGTATTTGGCAGGCTGCGGTTTATCTTATCGTGGTCTGTCTTTGTCGGCAAGAAGACTGAAGTTATAATACTGTAGTTAAGAGTCTAAGATTTATCTCCTCCTTCTGTGATTATTCAACATTTCCCAAAGCCTACAAGCAGGCCACACCGAACCGTTTGATGGGTTGGTTCTGGCCCCCTCACCATATGTTTGACTTTGATTTTGACTTTGATTTTTAAGAATAAATATGTGGTGTAATTTTTAAAAAGCCCTCTTTTCATTTGTAGTTTGGCATCAAAGTAAAATAAAATAAATAAGTAAAATCTTAGCACCTCGTCTGAAATGCGCTACGGAGTAAGACAGCTGTTTTCAAAAAAATAAGAAACATTTAAAACAAAAAGTCACCTTAATTAAACTGCCTTAAAATACATGTTCTTCCACAGAGTCAACTGTGTTGTGGTAGATATAACCCCACCGGGAGCGAGTTCTGTACATTACTGTTATTGTGCTGTAATGCAGCCAAATTCCGAATATCGTTGATCCCATTTACATATCCGTGTGCGGGTCAATTTCACAGTGGCATGATAATGTGTTGCGAAAATGCCTTTGTAGCCCATTATTGAACTCCATTACTCAGGAGTAGATGGTGGAGATTGTGACCATATTTCAGATAAGTGACACTAATCTTGGGTACAGACCTTGAAACTGTGGTGCACATATAGATTTTCTCTTCCGCCGGATTAAAGATGTGTGTGTGTGTGTGTGT
>NW_024582584.1:872025-874026 GCF_018398535.1 Haplochromis burtoni
GTTTTCAAAAAAATAAGAAACATTTAAAACAAAAAGTCACCTTAATTAAACTGCCTTAAAATACATGTTCTTCCACAGAGTCAACTGTGTTGTGGTAGATATAACCCCACCGGGAGCGAGTTCTGTACATTACTGTTATTGTGCTGTAATGCAGCCAAATTCCGAATATCGTTGATCCCATTTACATATCCGTGTGCGGGTCAATTTCACAGTGGCATGATAATGTGTTGCGAAAATGCCTTTGTAGCCCATTATTGAACTCCATTACTCAGGAGTAGATGGTGGAGATTGTGACCATATTTCAGATAAGTGACACTAATCTTGGGTACAGACCTTGAAACTGTGGTGCACATATAGATTTTCTCTTCCGCCGGATTAAAGATGTGTGTGTGTGTGTGTGTGTTTGTGTGTGTGTGTGAGATAGAGAGACTCATCCGTGTTTTCTAAGCCTTGTAGCATTATTTACAGCAACATCCATAAGGATGTCTACCAGCTGAAAAATTCTACAAGGAACTGTTAGCGTGTTAATGTGTTCCTCTTAACCGGAGCCGGGTGCACTTGATCAGCCCATTGTGAGCAGAAGAACAGTTAAACAGAGATTCAAAAGCTCGCTTTTGACTCCAAAGAGGAAAAGAAGAAAAGGCTGCTTAAAAAGGAAAGCTGA
Organism: Haplochromis burtoni; assembly: GCF_018398535.1. NCBI lineage: Eukaryota > Metazoa > Chordata > Actinopteri > Cichliformes > Cichlidae > Haplochromis > Haplochromis burtoni. Next base: position 872,690 of record NW_024582584.1, read on the forward strand.
TAAGTGCTGTAGTATGCATTATTGCTGACTGAGGCTTTAGGTTTCAGGTTTTTTTGAGCCAGCTAACAAAAAGGAGCCAGGCTATGTTGACACTGCTTCAAACATCTCTGCTGGATGTTTTTATCCATTCTTTTCATTGAGTTTTGTCAATTTTATTTTATTTTGTCTTCACTATTGCACATTGATGACTTTCCCTTTTCTTTATACGAAACAGCATTTTGTGTATCTCATAAATATCCACCTACTACATTAACAAGCAGTCAGTCATTCCCGAGATGGAACGGTGGAAATAGGAAGCTGGCTGCACTAATACTTTGTGAAGATTTTTCTGACGAGTATTTAAACGCAACACTGGTGTGACGATATTGTTACATCAGCAAGTTTTCTTAAAACTTAAAGACACTTCAACATGACATGCAGATGCCATGATTTCTTTTTCTTTTCAGATCACACTGTGATCACAGGTAGAAGCAAGAGACGGACAGAGGAGGTGCATTTTGAGTGAGTCAGCAGAGGGGAGGAGGGAGGAACAAAGGAGCAAGATTTCAGTGGTTTAGTCAGAGGCTTAGTGTTGAGAGGAATCAATATTGTGCAGCTGGAGTGAAAACACAGAGAACAGGAGTTCTGATAGGACTAAGTGGCACCTGCCCATAGATTTCCAATGAGCGAGCGGAGCGCACAGGTTTCAGCAAAATCTACTCACGCCATCAGTTTATCTCCATATACCAGAGTTTCTGAGGTTTTGCACTGTGTTGATCTCAGTTAAAGGCTGATTTTCAGGCTGTTTTTATGACTACAAAGAGAAGAGAAAAGCAAAAAGAGAAGGGAAGAAAGCTCACACAGAAGACTGCTAACCTGCTTTTCCTTATTACAGTGAGTGCAATATGCAATCGGGCTGTCAGTTGCCAAGGAAGGGCAGTGTCAACCCTGGCAAAGCTTTACATCTTCACAACAGAGAGAAGAAAGTAAAGCAAAGGACTGTTGCTGTATCAGAGCAAAGACCGGCAAAGCAGTTGGCAGCGTCTTAAATCTCAGTCTCTGGCAGAGTAATCATCGTGTCAGTGGTAAGAAATAAAACTGTTTTGAACCTCGGTGGCAATTAGGATGTTGCAACAGTGTCAAAGGTTCAGTGCAAGGAAGGGAAAAGATGAAAGCAACAAGAAGGAGAAAAAAACTTAACACAGAGTGCAAAGAAAAATAAATATGTAGATAAGAATAAAACGCAAACAGTTGGAGGTTCATGTAAGAGTATCGCTGATAATTAAGATACAATCTTATGAAACCTCTGCACATTATCGTTGTGATTTTGCATACTATGTTAAAGAAAGAGTCGGACA
>NW_024582584.1:874046-891666 GCF_018398535.1 Haplochromis burtoni
ACGGACAGAGGAGGTGCATTTTGAGTGAGTCAGCAGAGGGGAGGAGGGAGGAACAAAGGAGCAAGATTTCAGTGGTTTAGTCAGAGGCTTAGTGTTGAGAGGAATCAATATTGTGCAGCTGGAGTGAAAACACAGAGAACAGGAGTTCTGATAGGACTAAGTGGCACCTGCCCATAGATTTCCAATGAGCGAGCGGAGCGCACAGGTTTCAGCAAAATCTACTCACGCCATCAGTTTATCTCCATATACCAGAGTTTCTGAGGTTTTGCACTGTGTTGATCTCAGTTAAAGGCTGATTTTCAGGCTGTTTTTATGACTACAAAGAGAAGAGAAAAGCAAAAAGAGAAGGGAAGAAAGCTCACACAGAAGACTGCTAACCTGCTTTTCCTTATTACAGTGAGTGCAATATGCAATCGGGCTGTCAGTTGCCAAGGAAGGGCAGTGTCAACCCTGGCAAAGCTTTACATCTTCACAACAGAGAGAAGAAAGTAAAGCAAAGGACTGTTGCTGTATCAGAGCAAAGACCGGCAAAGCAGTTGGCAGCGTCTTAAATCTCAGTCTCTGGCAGAGTAATCATCGTGTCAGTGGTAAGAAATAAAACTGTTTTGAACCTCGGTGGCAATTAGGATGTTGCAACAGTGTCAAAGGTTCAGTGCAAGGAAGGGAAAAGATGAAAGCAACAAGAAGGAGAAAAAAACTTAACACAGAGTGCAAAGAAAAATAAATATGTAGATAAGAATAAAACGCAAACAGTTGGAGGTTCATGTAAGAGTATCGCTGATAATTAAGATACAATCTTATGAAACCTCTGCACATTATCGTTGTGATTTTGCATACTATGTTAAAGAAAGAGTCGGACAGCAGAACTGCAATAAAGAAGCCTAATGGTCTTAAAAGTTGAATGTTGTGTATTTGATGTCGGTATGGAAACAACTAGGAAAGGGGCAGGATGAATGGCTTCTGAGCGGATCTGAAGTTCTGCAAGCTCTTGACAACACTGAGCTGTGGTTCACTACAGTTTACTATGCTGTGTAAAGTGAATGAAATGCTGTGTGGATTCCACGAGCCCAGATACTCATCTTCATCTGCTGTAATTTCCACTAAAGGTTCGCTTGCATGACCCTATACAGTTCCTATCACCTTCTGAACCTTCTCCACTGCTCTGCAATAATGTGACAGTAATTGTTCAAACAGTGAAATTCATGAGCATCAATATCAGGAAGGTTGTTTTACTAGAAGACCCATTAAACACGATGACGCTTACCCATTATTGCTGATGATGGGGAACGTAGATGGCAATGTTTTTTTAATCTTTTTGTTTGGTTTTGACAGCAGGGCCCCAGATGTAATATCTATTACTCTTAGCTGTTTAGACTCTTGACCTTTGTCAGGAACACTGACAAAATGCAGGAAAAAACGGGGGGTTGTAGCCATAAAAATCTTGTGCACTAAGAAAGCACATCTGTGCAGTCCCATCCTAATAACAGTACTTTTAAAATGCAACGTATATGAGTCAGTGACACATTAAGGATCATTATGACCGTTGGGATTGGCTGGCTGCTGTTTACTGTCTGCAGCAACACGCTGATTTTACTTCACTGCTGTGTTTGCAGCTGGTGTGACATGTCCTCTACAGCAGTTAGGTTGTTTATTCTGTGATTGTGTCCCCAAGTTAGGGCTGAACGATTATGGAAAATAATCTAATTGCGATTTTTTGCCCCAATATTGCGATTGCGATGCGATATGCGATTATTTTTTAAGGTCTTTGTCTTCTGTATTATTAAACAAAGACAAGCAATACATCATATAGTATGGCCAATACTATATTACATTAATTTTAAACTGTTCTTTCCTGGAAGACAGACCTCTGTTATGATGACATGAGGTGATGCATGAATTGATGACTGACATTTTTATTTAACTTCTTCAATCACAACAGTATATTTGAACATACACAATAGTTTATTTTTAGCTTACAAACATCTGAGCATAAAGTGCTGACAAGGAACCCTGGTGTAAACATTAAAATGAAAGTCAGTACAATGTGCAGATTGCAGAAATATACATAAAAAAAATCAGTGGCTTTACCACACTCAGTTTTTCGACATCTGTGAACTACTAGACAGTCATTCAATTAAAAAATAATATTAAATAAATAAAACTAATAAATAAAAAATACACACATCTTACTGATCTCTGCAGTCAGTAACATTACACATAAAGTGCAAACATAATAGCAATTGTATAAACACACACACAAACACGCCTTTAAAATTTAAAGGCGTGAAATTGGACGGTCTAGCGGCTAGTTCTGATTAGCGTCACCGCTGTCTCGGTGGAGTTTAATAAACTCGGCCGTCTGCTTCTTGCTATCTAAAATATAACCAGACACTGGTGTAAATTCTCGACTGTCTCATACTTCTGTTTAATAAGTTTTCTGTTTGACGTTTAGTCAGCTGTGTGAAAACCAAGGAGGAACCCACCCGGGGGATTAATAAAGTTTTATTTTATCTAATCTAATAACTTTAATCTCAGCCAAACCGATTTACTCACGAACAAACAAAACACTGAAAAAAGCCCAACAATAACATTTTTAGGTTGTCTAAGTGACTTATATATTACGTTTAACCCGAGCAGCGAAACTCCGCGGTGATCTGAAAATGATGTGCCGGGAGTTGTGCCGTTCTCGGCCGCATCAGTAACCCTCGAGCTCCCGGCTAGCTGTCGAGCTGGTGGGTAGCAGACGTCTCTCTGAAAACGTCGAAGCACTTTTGCAAATATGGGATATCTTGATAAACCGAGCAGATATTTGATGTTTACACACTACTTTCTCGCCTGAAAATATGTTAAAAGTTTATTTTGTGACCCAGAAAGATTAGTATGAGTAATTTTAAAACTTAGTAGCGGCCGCCATTGCTGGAAACTGGAGTTTGGCTGGGCCGCGCTATGAATTCTGGGATATGGTAGGACGAAGGACAACCTTCGCGCCAGTCGCTTGACGTAATCGGTCTACAAATGCGGCCTCAGGAGGATGCAGCCCATGAATTTGGACATGTCCAGAGTATAATCGCAGCCTTTGCGGTTAGAAAATTGCACTTGATCATGTCGCGATATTATCGCAAATGCGATATATCGTTCAGCCCTACCCAAGTTTCTGCTTTTTTTTGTTGACACGTCAGCCTGCTCTCAGCATTTGTATCCTCTGCAGTACTAATGCACTCCACGATTTTCTCATTTGCCGGCTTATCATTTTCTTGCATTTTTAAACCTGCTCCCCTAAAGTAAATTACTTTTTTTTGCACATGAAAGTGATATTATCTAGACTGCACCTGTAATTACATATCACACACGACCAAGATTGAGTGAGTCACAATCAAGATACTTTTAACTGCCCACCTTCACTTTAATGACCGTCCTGTGAAGTGTCCCCGTTTCAGCAACATTACTGGTCATATCCATTAATACACTGCAATTTCAAAATCATTTCAAGCATCTTTCAGGCTCGATAGCGTTTCATTAGAATGATTTACATTCTGAAAAAGAGCAGTTCATGCATTCTGGAAATGCTCCAGTATGAAGAAACTTGGTGTGAAGGAGGGTTCATGTTTCATCAAGTGATGTCACGTGCTGCAGTTTCAAAGGTGCTTGAGTTAACTAGATTGCTATCTCTGGGAACAAAAAGTAATACTTTTAAGCAGTCGTGAACCCAGAGCTCACCACACTCTTAATGGTCAGTCAGATATTGCAGATAAAATCCGCACAATTAATAACCCTGAGGTGAAGTTTACTGAAGACAAAGTATGACAGGGCACGGCTCTCATTAATCTGTCAGAGATAATATAACTAGAGGCTTTAAAATAATGATTTCAGCCTGAATATATACCAACAAAGTCAAAATGTCATTGAATCCACTTAAGAAGGAAGTTAACCCTCTCAAGGCAGGCGTTGCCGATTTGCAACAGTTAAAAACTAACAACCTGATTTCCCCACATACATGTTTTATGAGGTTTTTTTACTCAGAAGTACCACTGCAGGACTTGGTTGTGCATTAGCAACAAAAAGTTTAATTTGAGCCTGAGAGGGTTAAGAGGAGGAAGGTTGTACCTCTAATTATCTTAAAATATGATTTTTCACCTTCCTTGAATACTGTTGGTTTATTCAAAGCAAATATCAAGAGATTTCCAAAAGTCAAACTCTGCACATTAACTATTTATTTAATAGGAAGAAGAGAAGAGAAGACCCTATAACGGTAACATCTGAATGAGTTTTCAGTGACCTGAAAACTCATTCTGAAGAAGATCAAGGTCCCTGAGCATAGCTGACACCAAACTAATGATTTGTGTTACCGAATCACGATGCTGAATAATAGCTCACATTTCCCTCAGACAACAGGCTGTGACTGTTCAACATTGTTTACCTTTTTGTTTTGAATGAGCAGGCAACAAATTAGACCTTATTACGCACTGTTCAGCGAGTGGAAGGCCATTAAAAAAATGTAATAACTAAGCAAAGAAAAGGAAAACAAGTAGGTCTACCTTGAAGCTTTATCACATTAATGACACAGCAATTGCATGTTTTCTTTTGTCCTAAACCATGACTCTTGCATGTCAGTCAATTTCTCCCCCTGGAAAACTGTTAGATTATGCAGCACTGAGCTAATTACATGCTTCATATGTGTTAGTTTGTTTCTCAGCTGAAAATCAGTAATCATCCACAGCCATTTCCTGTATGGTCTTAGTGTGTAAGTGGCATCTATGTGTGATTAACACCGGGTTGGACGTACTGAACGCAGATCAAATGTTAGCAGGAAGGTCATATATCATAGACTGATGTCAAGCTAAGGGTCAGGTGGGATAACTCTAGGATCTGTAGTCGCTCAGCATAGGGAAAACAATCACAACTCACAGTCATTTCTAATGTGAGCTCCAGTAGGCTTTCTTAGTGTACATGTGGTCAGCTAACCTGCTGCTCTTTGTGGATTTACACAACTAAATTCAACAAGATGTCAGCATTTTGACAAGCTATCTTAGCTGATGTCCATCCACTACACTGACACTACACTGTTTATACTTTATGTTACTCAGTATACAGCTGATATAAAGTTGCAATTCAGTTAATGAATCTAAGCATCATCGGCTTAAATGCAAATTCATCTCTGTTACACCCGATGTAACTTAAATCTGACCATAAGCACCACAGCCACTGTGCAGTAGTCCAGTACAGTGATTTACTGCGAATTCACCACAGTAGTGCACGCTAACCTGCACAAAACTGCCCAGACTTTTCATGAGACATTTCAATAGCACAAAGTTATTATAGCTTAGTTTGATTTGCAGGACATTTCACAAAACTAAAACACATAATTTTATCAAAACACACCATACAGAAATCCAATATGTGATTAAAATTATGACATTACAAGTAAAATTTCAATCTGCAGATTATCAGGTCACTGAGCAGTCCTTACCTTTAAACCTAACCTCTCCTCTTCCTCTCCTGTCTTTCTAAATGTTTCTCCATCTCTGAGTGAAGTTAGCTCTCCTTCTTAGAGCAGCTGGACCTTTAGCTAGCAACACACTGTGCGAAAAACTGCACACAAATAGTTTGTGTGTTTGCTGATGTTTGTTGAGCTGATAGAAATGCTGAATTTGAAATGACCTGCCACACTCTTCATGCTGCCTCCTCTTCTGTAGCGCTAGCTAGATGCTGGAGTACGCAAACAACCTACAGACACCTGCACTCCTCCCGGCCCACCTTAACCACCGAATAAAAGCGCTATAAATGATCCCGCTGAAACAAAACGTAACGAGCCTGTTTTGAAAATGTAAAGGCCACAAAGTACAGATATTTGTTTTAAAATGTAGGGAGTAAAAGTAAAAAGTTGTCAGAAAAATAAATACTCAAGTAAAGGAGCCTACAGATATCTGAAACATTCTGCTTAATTAGTACAAAGTATTTGAACTTTGTTACTTCCCACCTCTGCTGAACACTTTAGGTCATGACCTTCCCTAATAGTTGGAGGTGGCAGCTGCAAATGTACATGCACATAAAATTCAGCAAACATCTTGAGCCACACTTTACGCCTTGTTCTTGTAAGAAGAAATTATTGTAAGATTTTAAGGTGGTCTTAAACAATAGTTTTCCTAGTTTTTCTTTGGACATTGGCTGCTTTTTTAACCTTCAGTTGCTGATGAGGGTATTGTGGGGTCGGTGGGATGGACCTCCAAGTTTGTGAATGTGATACCTCAAGATGAGGTGACTAGGATTATGAAATTCATACCATCCATGCGTCCAAGTAGAAGTAGCATTGTTCCTGTTTCTTTAGTTGAATATATGAAATCTGACATCTATAGCTGATGAACAATACCTGAACAGCATGTCCTTTAGAAAATGCAAAATATTTTACTGCAAAAACCGGACACAGGACGTTGCAGTATAATTTTGCAGATGCATCTGGCCCTTCAGTTGATCCATCTCTTGATCACCAAAGCCTCAGCAGAAGTAGTCTCAGTGGAAGGGTGGCTGTCAAGAAGCCATTTTAAAGAAAGGGAAACATGTAGAAACGACTGAGGTACGTCAAATTATACAAGAATAGGGTTGAAAATCAGTGACAACAGGTCTTAAGGAGTGATGAACCTAAATTTGAAATGTTTTGGATCCATATGTGGTCAATACGTACAGATGAGGTCAGGTGAGAGGCTTATCATGTGTCTACACACCTGTAAATTGCAGTAGAGACTCTGTCATAGTTTAGGGCTACATTTCAGTCAACAATGTTCAGGATCTTCTCAAAATAAATGGAATGATTAATGTAGAAAAATAGGGTCGGATTTTGCATCTGATTAACAGTTTCATTTCTCAGCATGACAGTGGCGTTGCAGTAAAAGCATACCTGGATGGAAAATTACACACTGTAACACTATCAGTCATGGACTGGGCTCCCCAGACTGGCCTCGAGTGCAGGCTGTGATGAGGAATAAAATTGGTTATACCAAATGTTGACTTTGAAGCTCATGTGAATAGCGCAAACTATTTTTGCCTTCTGTGCTGTATTCCCATTCCCATGTTTGCACATGCTTTAATAAATCACGGCACCCATTTTCCATTTTGCTGGCAAAATATAAGGAAATGACGGTGTGTACAGTACTGCACACACACAAAGAATGATCGATAAAGAAACTGCATTTCCCTCACATACTTTTGATATATTGAACTTTGAGCACCAATCAGGCTAATGCACAAAGGGTATGATGTGTAGTGCTTCCTCCGTACACAAGCACACACACAAATGTACTCACAAACTCACAGTTTGTTGCCAATGCAAGGACTTATTTAATTTGTTTAGTGTCTTCATAATTCACAAACATATCAACACTTTGCATTATATGAGGGCCAAAGCAATCTACAGTTCCATGAATGAGTGTGTGAGTTTGGCTGATTAAGTGGCTGCTGATTAATTTTGTAATATTACATCATCCCAAACAAACCGGTGTAATTTTGCACAACTGAACAAAATTCCTTAAGGAAATGTAAAGCTAAGCAGGAGCAGTTTGAATTCCATCAGGTAACAGAAGCAGTGATGAGCAGTCAGGCTTGTAGCCTCCATCTCTACCTGTTTTGCAGCAGATTTGCTGTGGTCACAACATTTTTCTGTGAAGTGCTCTGTGGGCTGGGTTTCAACTTTGCTGTCAGCTTAGTGTTCACAGTAAAACAATAAAAGAAAGAACTTGCTGCTGTCTTCATTAGTTTAGGGATTTGTGTCAGTGTGTACGCTAAGGTTTGTAATTACGTGTCAGTGTATCTCTGGCCATGTTGCAGTGTAATGCAAAAGTAATGGAACAAGTAGAATAACAAATGTCTTTACAATATAATGTGTTACACTAAGGTAATGTGGTGCGTTTCCGCTTCTTTCAGGCAAGACAATTCTGCCATACATGTATGAGTTTACCGGTAACCCCTGGTAAACTCAACCACTTTTTTACGTCAAAAAGCTTTTCTTCAGCAGAAAAAGAAATTCAAAAAGGAAATACACTATTGAGGCCTAATTTTGTTTTAAGTATTATCTGAAGTTGTTAGCTTATGCAACAGCATGTTGTTCAAATCTGATGTAATCTCTATCCCTTTTTAAAGAGAAAAGTACTATTCTTTTACTGTTCTATTAAATAGGTGGATCTTTGTGGTGCTTTTGTTCATAAACATATGATATGCAGTATGTATAACAAGTCAGGAACCATCCATCCAGTCTCTTTAGGGTTGCAGGAGGTCTAGAGCCCACCAGGCTTCCATAAGGTAAGAGGTGGGGTACGTCTTGGACATGTTGCTAGTCAACACAGAAAGACATTCACGTCATGGCTCGCTTATATTCACCAGTTAACCTGACCCCACTAGCCTCATGTCTTTGGAGTGTGGGATGAACCCAAAGTACCCAGAGAGAACCCATACATAGAACAGGCAAACTGTATACAGAGAGGCTCCACCCAGATGGTGGATTTGAACCCAGTACCTTCTTGCTGTGAGGCAACAGCAACTACTCTGTATACACAGTTCCACTGTGCTGTCCAGGTCAGGGAACCATGCCATGAAAATCAAAACCCTTGCCCGATTTTAATTTGGCCGATTGCCTGCGCGATTACCTTCGTGTGTGACTCTGGCTCATTCTCCGTACGATGCTATACATAGATCAGGACCTGGAAATTCCACAATTCTGTCCCCTCACTCTTGGTGTGTGACACCACATGATGGCATACACCACAGTTTAGGTGGTGTCCACTTAATGTTCTCTCTCAGTACATTACAACTGAAGACAGCAATAACACATTAATGGTGTACAGCCCGGTGAATAACTTAGATAATGGCGGGCTTGCTCTTTATTAGTCATCTCTTCACCTGTCAAAGCCAGGCTTGGAAACATTAGTAAATTCAACAGAAAAATGCAAAAAAAGGAACAACCCAAAACCTTGCTAGCTTTTCTGTAACAGGCACGGCATGGTACTGAATTCCAGTATTGGTCCATTAGAAGATGATCAAAAAGGAAAGATTAGACAAATGCGAAAATGAACCTCACACACTCAGTGGACGTGATGAAACAGCAAAGAGCTGATGGGAAAAACCTAAAAGTCATGAAAACATACATAAATGTGTACATACTATATAATAACCTCAAAGTAATGACCACAGACTACCCATATGATTTCATACTGATACACCTACACACACACACAAACACACACACACACACACACACTTTTAGTTACCGGCAGCAGTATGGGAAGCTAACAGCTAGCTGCTTTGATGTGACACAGATCCTCATTAATGAGCTCCAGACCATGCTGAAAGCTTAATGGCCCATAGGCTCACTTAGACACAAGCACATACACACAGATATTATTATACACAAGATAATCAAGACCAAAGTGTACATGGGTAGACGGATGAACACATTCACTAGGACCGTACTGCACACCCACACAGACTCACACAAGCACAGGCATGCAACTGCAGGCACCAAAGAAGCAAACGTGGCAGGCTCGTAATGATGTTGGCTACCTCAGATGAAAGGCTTTAGTAGGACCACTAGAGCCCAGTGCTGCTTCCCAATATCCCCATTGACATTTCCTGCAGCTAACAAAGATGAGCCGTTTGCTCATCGACTTTCCCATAGCAAAACAACCACTGACAAGCTGCAGTTTATCCCCAAGCAAGCCTACTTGCACGGATCAGGAATTGATTTTCAAACCACCTAAGACAGAGGTGAGCAAAGGCGGAGCATCGGAAGTCGGGTGTTTGACTGAAGGAGCACAGCAATCACCTTTTGATGAGCATAATTCGAAACAGGATGCACGCAACCTGGTGTTTTCAGTTTAACATTTTAATATATTTTCTGTTTACCAGCAATCAACTGGCAATGAGTATTAAAAAATAAAAGCCACTCGATTATTTGAAGTCGATTTGTTTGCCTAGCTTGATTTGCTCTCAGAGCAATGTGAATAAGCAGTGATTTCTTATTTTTCTGACAGCTGATTTATCATTCTTGCTGAGGCTTGTGTGTGCGAAACCTTTAATTATCTAAACCACAGGAAGGTTGTAGTACTATACAAATAGTGTCGCTGGCAATAGTCAAACACATTCGCAGCACCCTAAGGAAATCATGGCTTGTTTACAAAATGTACACTCATGTCCCATTTGAAATCTAAAAAGCTGCACGCCACTGTGCATAAATGCTTTTTTTGCATGCAAATTTCAACCTAATTACTGTCGATTTTAACGCATCAATGAGTCCAAAGAGAGTGATTGCTGAGGATGACTTATTAATGCTTTCTTTAGACACCAAGGGCCCGTGTGAATGCAAAACTTTCAGCGAAGGGTGATTATTTTGATCTTAATTAGAACGCACAGAACAAAGAAAAGACAGTGGAACAACTATCCATCCATCCACCTATTAATGCCACTACTCGAGAGCGTGCCAGGTAAACTCTGTGTCTATCTAATTATACTATATCTGATTGCTGAACAACACAACACCAAACTGTAGCATCTCATTTAAAGTCAGAGTTCTTTCAATTTAGAAAGGTGTTTATTTGAAATCATAGAAAGGAATCATCCATTAGCGTAATGAAGTATAGCTGAGCACTTAATATTTTATGCTATACAGTCAGTGTTTGGTTCCACTTTTGAGCTGTAGTGTGCTCCATTTCTGTGGCTAAAAGGCTGCCTCTCACAGGCTAGCTAGGAGTGTAATCATAGCCACTGCTCAAACATCACAGTACTGCAATTTCAGCTAGCCCCTCATGACTAAAACACGCAAGCAACAAAAGTATTGCTTTCAGATGATTGAATCCTGATTTTATTTCAACTAAAAGGAAGCCATGAGTCTTGGCCGTGCCATTTTCCCAAAATGTCTCCTAAAGTAATTGTGATTTTTTTTTTTTAAAGGAAAGAAAAACAACACATTTGAAAACTGCCCCTGTAAGACAGATTAATTCATTCTGGGGAATCTAAAATGTTACACAAGTACCTTTTTAAAACACAGAAGGCTGAATTGCTTGTTAACAAGTGTTTGCTTGATGAGCCCATGATTTCTTATACGTCTTTCATCCACAGCTGCTCATGCTTGTTCCATGTGTGGCAGAGTTAGATGCTGTGGACTAAATATAAATCTATATGGTCATAGCTTTTGTGAACTACAGTATGTCTCTGTTGTAGGTATCTCCACGAGCCAGCTGGCTTTTATCCATAAACTGCAATTAACTCCTCTCTCAGTCTTTTACCAGATTCAGACAGAACAGACACTGCTAAGGACTGCGTAGCTGTTTGGCTTTACAAACAGTGCAGAGAACAAATCATTTCTACATAAGCGCTTGTGTGCAATCTCCAGCTCAACATTTCCTCCTCAGATGAAAGATGTGTGTCATGGCCTCTGGGCTTGTGCTATTTAGAGAGCCGATACTACCAGTTAGGCATTAATGATTTTTTCTTGCTGACGATGTGGGTGCTTCATGCATATAGTCTTTTTTTCTATCTGCATGTGTGTAGGCATGCCAGCTGTGTAACTGGTGATGAGCAGCTGGCAGGAATTTATGGTGATGAATTAAGTGTGTGAGAAATTTCGGTGCATTTTAACTCTAACTTGTCTGTCTGAGTGTTATGAGGGGCATACCATTAGCTTTATTTTGTCATATCATCAAAACATCTGCATCCTGATTGCACCAGAGGGCGGCCTATGAAGAGCTAATTGGTTAGCGAGGTAACTTGAACCTAAAATTAGAGTTTTCTATGGCACAAAAGTGGCTCTCTTTTTTACATGGCTAGATCCCCATGGTAACTTTTGCTTAGCACATCAATTGTTCTGGACTTCGAATGGACGGCCACATATTGTTTTCTTTACAAGAACCTGGAAGTGAGATATAGACCCAGGGAACACATATATGCAACCTGTAGAGTTAAGCACCGCTGAATTTAGACCTGCTGGAAAGTTACAGTCCGTAGCCAGCAACAGGTTTTTCCAACATTTCTTTAAACTGTCATAACTCTTGAACAGTTTGTGCAATCCTAAAAAATCCAACACTTGCTGAAAGTAGCAACTCTGCGCTTTTCAGTGATATTACATTCATTGGTAATCTCAAGCACATGGCAGCAGCCCCATGAAGGTTGAGAAACAGTGCATGAGTGAATGCAATGGAGTTATACAGAAAACTAACATTAAGACATTTCGCTGTTATTTTATTTTTGCTGTGTTTTTAGGTTTTTATGCTAAGATAAAGTTTTTTGTTTTTAAATTCACAAACATACACTGCCCAGCTGTCTTCCAGCACCAGAAAAAGCAGGATTTTAACCTAGTAGAACATACAGGCAGTGTGGGTTTATTATCCACTCAGGAAAAACTTGTATAAAAGTGAGAACAAGTGTCAGCAGTACAGTGTGGGCCTTTGGCTACAGTTTGAGAGGACGTGCTTCTTGGAGCTCTACCAGGGGCCCAAAACGTCTGAAAAAGAGATGCCCCAAAACAAACTACAGAGCCAAAGGGTCACGTACTTATTGTTGTTCAGTGTTTTACAGTTCAAAGTTCAAATTGGCTATTCTAAATCTTTTATTCATGTATATTCTCAGTGCCTCATTCAGTAAAATCTGTAAAATTTAAATTTTGTTTTTTTGTGTTTTTCTGCCATTAATCCCTGATTACAGTCTTATAGAGCAAAACATGGACCAGATGTTGAAAGAAGTAGTAGTCTGGAAAAGGAGGACAAAAGCACATACAGACAGCTGATTTTATGACACTTTTACAGCTAAAACAACAAAATAATTCCAGGCGAGCTGCTTAACATTACAGGGGTTACAGGATACTACTTCAATCAATAAGTTCTGCTCTTTAAAAAGTGGATGTAAATAATGGCAGCGGAACCACATAAATGCTAAGCTGCTTTAATTTATCATTAAAAAAAAGACATGACATAGCTGCATGAAATCAATGTTTTAAACAACAATAAGAAAGATGACCCGTGTATCCCACATTAGTTCATCCCTGCTCTAGGCTTTAGAATCATATCACAGGGGTAACAGCATCCTCATCACATGCTCACCTGCTCACATTAGACTATTACATTTAAACCTCTAGAATGTACTCACTGGCCTCCCAGATCCCATCCTGTGCAAAAGTGGCTTCACAGTCTTTACTTTATATTGTAAGCTGAGACCAGAAAGCGACCAGTAGTCCTGTTCTAGACAACAGGGGCCCGACAGTGTTTACACTATTATGACATTATGGTGTTTTATATTACATTAAAATATAAATTAGTGCGAAAAGTTGTCATCGGGCGCTCAAGCTTCCCTCCACAGTGCAAAAACATGCATGGCGTTAGGCTAATTGGTGATTCTAAATATGGCCTTGGGTGTGAATGCAAGGGTGAATGATTGCCTGTCTCTGGGTGTTGGCTCTGAGACAGAATGACAGCCTGTTGACGGCGTACCCTGCCTCTAGCCCTGTGACAGGTGGGGTAGACTCCAGCCGCCCTGTGACCCTGAACTGGATAAAAGATAAAATGGATGGATGAACAGTAAAAAAGACATCAAATATATTGTTTGTGGGACTTTTAGGCCTTTTCAGGTTTTGCACTATGGCCAGAAGTGAGCATGCAACTGTGGCTTCTCATACAGGGAGTGCAGAATTATTAGGCAAGTTGTATTTTTGAGGAATAATTTTATTATTGAACAACAACCATGTTCTCAATGAACCCAAAAAACTCATTAATATCAAAGCTGAATGTTTTTGGAAGTAGTTTTTAGTTTGTTTTTAGTTTTAGCTATTTTAGGGGGATATCTGTGTGTGCAGGTGACTATTACTGTGCATAATTATTAGGCAACTTAACAAAAACAAATATATACCCATTTCAATTATTTATTTTTACCAGTGAAACCAATATAACATCTCCACATTCACAAATATACATTTCTGACATTCAAAAACAAAACAAAAACAAATCAGCGACCAATATAGCCACCTTTCTTTGCAAGGACACTCAAAAGCCTGCCATCCATGGATTCTGTCAGTGTTTTGATCTGTTCACCATCAACATTGCGTGCAGCAGCAACCACAGCCTCCCAGACACTGTTCAGAGAGGTGTACTGTTTTCCCTCCTTGTAAATCTCACATTTGATGATGGACCACAGGTTCTCAATGGGGTTCAGATCAGGTGAACAAGGTGGCCATGTCATTAGTTTTTCTTCTTTTATACCCTTTCTTGCCAGCCACGCTGTGGAGTACTTGGACGCGTGTGATGGAGCATTGTCCTGCATGAAAATCATGTTTTTCTTGAAGGATGCAGACTTCTTCCTGTACCACTGCTTGAAGAAGGTGTCTTCCAGAAACTGGCAGTAGGACTGGGAGTTGAGCTTGACTCCATCCTCAACCCGAAAAGGCCCCACAAGCTCATCTTTGATGATACCAGCCCAAACCAGTACTCCACCTCCACCTTGCTGGCGTCTGAGTCGGACTGGAGCTCTCTGCCCTTTACCAATCCAGCCACGGGCCCATCCATCTGGCCCATCAAGACTCACTCTCATTTCATCAGTCCATAAAACCTTAGAAAAACCAGTCTTGAGATATTTCTTGGCCCAGTCTTGACGTTTCAGCTTGTGTGTCTTGTTCAGTGGTGGTCGTCTTTCAGCCTTTCTTACCTTGGCCATGTCTCTGAGTATTGCACACCTTGTGCTTTTGGGCACTCCAGTGATGTTGCAGCTCTGAAATATGGCCAAACTGGTGGCAAGTGGCATCTTGGCAGCTGCACGCTTGACTTTTCTCAGTTCATGGGCAGTTATTTTGCGCCTTGGTTTTTCCACACGCTTCTTGCGACCCTGTTGACTATTTTGAATGAAACGCTTGATTGTTCGATGATCACGCTTCAGAAGCTTTGCAATTTTGAGACTGCTGCATCCCTCTGCAAGATATCTCACTATTTTTGACTTTTCTGAGCCTGTCAAGTCCTTCTTTTGACCCATTTTGCCAAAGGAAAGGACGTTGCCTAATAATTATGCACACCTGATATAGGGTGTTGATGTCATTAGACCACACCCCTTCTCATTACAGAGATGCACATCACCTAATATGCTTAATTGGTAGTAGGCTTTCGAGCCTATACAGCTTGGAGTAAGACAACATGCATGAAGAGGATGATGTGGACAAAATACTCATTTGCCTAATAATTCTGCACTCCCTGTATAGCAGTTTTTAACTCTACTTGAGCACTTAATACAACATGCTCCACTCATAAAAGCATATCTTGCCTATATCCAAGAACTTTCTATAGGACATTGCATTAGGGGTTTCTTGGCATGCAAAGTTGAGAAGCCATGGACTGAACCAGCAGCGTTCTGATTAGCAGATAACCTACTTACCCACCTGAGCTACAGGCACCCCAGTAACGAGGAATATTATTGAGCATATATAGTGTCATAGATCCTGAATGCAAACCTATTACTGTTAAATAACCATCATGTTACTGTGAAGCATTTGCCTTGAGTTTTACTCACCAATAGTTAAAAACCCATGCATGCAGCCGGCACTTTACAGCAGCATATTAACACTGACATAGTACAAAGATTTACTGGTTCAATTTACTTGGCTTTTATATTAGCTCCCAATTGTTTCCACCTGCTTAATCTTTTTAATATTAGCTATTTCCCACATGCTATCTTTTAGTTTAGGGGGGCACAATTTGCAGACATTATCAGAGATGGCACTTTCTTAAAGGGAGCTGGCATTTTCATAAGCTGAAGAAACACCCCGATGCACCATGCATGACAGCTAACAGAATTAGGCTTTAATTGATATGAGAGTTCTCCTATAAACCTGGTAGAGACAATGAAGAAGGCCAATGAGGGTTGAGGGGGGAATTAATTTGTAGAGCAGATGTTATTTACTGCCACCATAGACAGAGGAGGGGAGCGTGAGAGGACCAGGAAGGTAGTGAGAAAGAATATTCATAATTTCAAATTTACATTTCTCCGCAGAGCCGATAAGGAAGCGTAAACAAAATCTGCGGTTGAGATCAGCCTCGAGGGACAGAGCAAAGACAGATTCTTTATGTGGGGGCTCAAAGTTTAGCAGTCTCACGAAAACAGTATTACAATAGGAATACTGAATCGAGCATGACTCAGGCTGCTAAGACGTTATAGCACATGTATTTCTTTGCCATAGGTAATTATGCAAGGGAAAACATTTTTCAGCCAACAGACGTATAGCATAATTAGCTGACTGACATTATGTAACAGTTCTCAGAATCCAATAAATCATTAGTTTATCAATAAATTGATAATTTTTTTTCTCCAGTGAAATAGCTGAAAAAGATTGCACCAGTTTGGAGCAAGCATTCAAACATAAGTGCAATTGCTTTGTATTAGACAAACTACAAAACTGCTGTTTTTATGCCCGCAAAATGTTAGTTGGAAGCTGTTTACTGCCAATGTTAAATGTCAGTAATAAACATTTGTAAACAGATTTGTATTCTTTGTCATTTGATTTACCGCACTGGAAACATTTCTGCTTCAGCAGCTTTACATTTGCAGACTGTTGCACACATTGCAAAGCTACGTGAGAATATTCAAGTATGTTTACTGTGGTAATGGCGCTTGAGTTCTGCTGTTCCTCACAGCTGACGCGAAGTGGTTTGGCGGGGTTTCTTGGTGAGACAGGAACAAGAGAAGAAATCAATGTTGTGTCTTTCAAAAGTGTTACTCATTCTTTGTGAATCATGCAGCGAGACATCCTCACTCGCTTCTTTTGTTTTCCTCGGTCTTTCTCTTTTTGCAGACTTTCTTTCTGCAAGTCGTAGTTTCCTCTTTACTCTCTGCGTCTTTCTCTCTTTCACATGCACAAAGCTGTGTTCAGGAGAGATACACCTTTACATCTTGACAGCAGGCTTGAGGGTGCAGATGGAATTACACAATCTCACACACGCACACACTCACACGGACACACACACAGCAATCCAATTTGCCACAGTACACTGCTGAGAAACAAAGTCTGTCTTGCTGTAACTCTGCTAGCTGCCCTTTACCCCCTGTCTTGTGTTGATACACGCGCGCACACACACACACACACACACACACACACACACACACACAAGTTCTCAACTATAATGCCGCAAACACAGAAAAGCATGTGTGGCTGGGATCCTTCACATCCATCTGGTGCCCATACTGATGCTGACCTAAAGCCAGGTATACACTCTGCAGTTCCAGGCCTGCTGTCACAGACCAAAGGCCGGCACTGTAGTGATGTCTTTGGTCATATTTCCAAAATGACAGCCCTGCTCCGCAAAGTAACAAAGGTTCAGGGTTTGTTGTCACAACAGTTTTGTGACCAAAGATAGCCTGGAACAATATTCTGATAGTGTCAAAAATTTAGTATGACCCTCTCACGAGTGACTGCCCCTATGACTACTAATCAACCGTTATGCCCACAGCAAGAAATATTTGAGTTGAAGGAGCAGAAGCTTTATTTTTTATGATCTATCCTTCAGCTGTTGTAACTAGAGATGGACCGATCCGATATTACGTATCGGTATCGGTCCGATACTGACCTAAATTACTGGATCGGATATCGGAGAAAAATAAAAAATGTAATCCG
>NW_024582584.1:891691-903270 GCF_018398535.1 Haplochromis burtoni
GTGCATCACGTGATAGAGCGGCTGTGGCATGCGGGACCTGTCGGTGGTCTGGATAGCATGTGGAGCTTCGCTAGCAACCCGGCATTTCATCTCCGACAAAGTTATCCCCGAGAGAAGTAAAGCAAGTGTGTAAGTCCATCTCTGAATGTTTGTAAAGCATTCCTGCGTTAAGCTTAACAAACGATATATGGAGCGACTGCCTCTTCTTGCTGCTACTTCAATCATGAAACTGCTTAATGATCAGCTGATCGGCTTTTCTGTCGCGAGTCCGTCTCTCTTGTTTGTTTTTGGCCCACTTTGCACCAGAAAGAGGAAACCAGCGGCTGAACAACAGCAGCACGTTTAAGCTTGATAAGCTGTTGTTAGAATTTATTTAATATTACTTTCTACACTCAGGATCTTTTTCTACGTAGCTGACGCTGGTAACTGTGCAGGGGCGGATCTAGCAAAGTTTAGCCAGGGGGGCCGATAGGGCATTAACAGGGAAAAGGGGGCACAAAGACATACTTTTCTTTCTTATTCTCATTTAAAATGTCGAGCTTTTAATAAATAATTATCTGACACCCAAAGTTTTAATTTGATGTAAAATGAATAGAAGTCAATTACTGTATATAGTGACTATTAAGTCTAATATATATACCCTAGTAAGCTATAGTACTTTTTACTTTGGGAAGGTACCATCTGTGCAGTCTGCAATTTTGTAAAATGTCTAGCTTTTAATAAATAATTATCTGACACCCAAAGTTTTAATTTGATGTAAAATGAATAGAAGTCAATTACTGTATATAGTGACTATTAAGTCTAATATATATACCCTAGTAAGCTATAGTACTTTTTCCTTTGGGAAGGTACCATCTGTGCAGTCTGCAATTTTGTTGAAGAAAGATGTTGAATCTATTTAATATTTCTTGAAAAATAATTGATTTCTGTGCATTTTTTTTCACACTGCATCAAATTAAGGTTGATTACGTCGATTAAGCATCATGAGGTGGAGCGTGAGGGGTGGTTCCCTATTTTTTATTTATTTATTTTTGTTGTTGCTGGGAGTTGGAACCCTATTAGTTAGGTTGCTTAATATTTATGCTAAGTACTCTTTAAAATACCAGAATAGGGAGGATGGTGTAGGTTTAAGTTTATTAGATTGATCAGTATTGCTGAACTATGAAATTATTTTTTTTTGCATACAGGTATAACAGAATAGCTTTAGTGTAGTGTTGTTTTAAACTTGAGTATGAACTTATACAAAATGCAGCAAGATATTTAAAAAACAGTTTTGTTGATTAAAAAACACTATATCGGATTCATATCGGTATCGGCAGATATCCAAATTTATGATATCGGTATCGGTATCGGACATAAAAAAGTGGTATCGTGCCATCTCTAGTTGTAACCACGTATGACTGAAGTAACGAGAGGAAAACAGTAGTGTCTCTCAGCCAGTCTCTCATTATACATTATTATCATAAAGTGTGAATGCATCAAATTTGATGCACAGCCAAGTTTATTAGATCCATGCTGTACATTGTGGTGTGTAATTAACTAAGCTCGCTGTGGTTTCACAGTCTGTAAGCGCCATAATGAAACAAATGAGTAACTGGTGACCCTAGCAACCCATATTTAATATAGATTTGTTTAAGTCTGTCCTTTTAACTAAACGTTCAGACATCAAATATCCAAAGAAACACATTCAGCATAGTATCTAGTGCAACCTTATATCAGACTAAACAAACATCTGTGTAGGTTCTCAGTCATTCAGGTCATGGTAGTCTTGAAAAGTAACTTGAAAAAGAAGACGACTGGACTTCTTTAAGTCTGTGAAGACATTTCACCTCTCATCCAAGAGGTTTCTTCGGTTCAAATAGTGGAGAGCCACGATATTTGAGCCCTAGTGGAGGTTTTACCCTGACCTGCCATTTATCACATGAGCCACAGTGTGGGGAAAAAAAGGTGTGAGTTATTACCATCGCTGGGGGTTAAGGGGGACAACACTACAAAAAACCTTGCCTCACCTTTTCATGTGACCTGCAGAGGTCACCTGAAGCACTGTGTGTGTGACGGTTGAAGAGCCAGGGAAGAGTTCTCAAAACTGAATTCTAGGTGATGTTGTGAGTAGGGCTGGGCTATATCATACTGTTCACTGTAATACTTTACATACATTATAATGGTATAATGTTAGGCAACGATAGGAAAATGAAATATCACGATAGAATATGGGTAAAACGCGCATGTGCAGTGCCTTTGTTTTCATAAGCACATGGCAGAAAAGCATGGCGGCACGGTGGAGAATGAGGAGGGCGAAAGTGGATTGTTGAATGAAACGGATGAACCAGAATTGGTTTGTAAAATGCTGCAACTTCAATGGTGTGGAACTGGTTTAGCTTTCGTCCGTCAGATACACAACAAAGCACTTTTTTAGGTAGAGCATGCTAGCGGGCCGTCGTTATTACCGTGTTTTTTGGAAAATCAATCCTTTGATTTTTCTGAAAATCGACAGTGCCCCTTATAATCCCGTGTGCCTTATGTATGAATTCTGGTTGTGTTTACTGACCTCGAAACGATTTTATGTACACGGCGCTCGAAAATCTGTCAAATGTTTAGTACGACTTTGCTAAGCTACGAAGCCGCACCGCTTGATGGATTGTCGGAGCATTACGGCTATCGTAGGCAGGAGCCTCGCGGAGTGATACGTACTGTGCTTCAACATAATATTACCGTATTGTGTGTGTATAACCTCTTTTTAAGTTTTGCGGATATTATACATGGTTATGCTGAGGATATGTCGGCCAAGTTTCCACTGGAAATGCCTTTTGGTTAAACTGTCAGCAAGGAATTTGCATTTGCACTAGTTAAATTTTTATATAACTTTAATGCACATAAAAACAGCTGCTTGTTTAAGTGAAAATACATTGATGGGTTTTTTTTGCACTAATAAAGTTGTGGAGTTGTAAAGTATTTTGTCTAGTGTCAATTATATGGTCAGTTATATCGTTATCGCAAATATTCAAATGCATATCGTGATAACATTTTTTGGTCATATCGCCCTGCTCTAGTTGTGAGTCACCGTTCTCAAACAGTGATGGCCATTCACAGTGCACATAGATGGTCTCCCTCACTCCTCTTTCAAACCATCCGTGTTCTCAGTCCAACGTGTGAACATTGGCATCTTTGAAAGAGTGACCTTTATGTTTTAGACGTCAAAGCATAAGCATGACATCAAATGCTGTCATGAGCCAAGTGTTATCTGTTAAAGGTCTAATTCCAAGCAAAGGATCACCCTCTGTATCCAAAAATAACATACTGTAGTGTGGCCATAACCCTTTTTTTTTTATTTAAATACAAGTCTTTGTTCCTCCAAACCATGTGAACCGTCACTACTCTTATTAACAACATTATGACAAACTGTGCTAATAACAAAAAACTGTGCTTTTCCCCCTGGAGCCATAAAACACATCCCTCCTTAATAAAAATGAATGAAACATTTAATTACACATTATTGCATCAAATCTTTTCTTCTTCTTCTTCTGTAGACTCCACCAACAGTCTTGCTGTCTTTGTGGCTTAATTAAGAAACTCATTCAGCTCCAGCAGGAACCCCTTACTCAGTTACCCAGACATTTTACAACACAGTGGTGCACTCTAACAGCCTGTAGAAGGAAAAAACAGTATTGCTATAAATCTCAGAATAAAGTTTGAGAGTAAAACATAAATATTTAGATAAAGAGCAGCCAGGAGGGGAACAGATAAGACTGAGATAGTAATAAGAAGACAGAAGTGATCAGAAGGAGATAGAGTGGTGGGACAGTACTAGGACAAGGACAAGGTGTCTTGTCAAATCAGGGAGACATGCAAAACACTGCAGGACATCTACTCAGGGGAGTCTAGTGTGTGTGCGTGTGTGTGCGTGTGTGTGTGTAGGGGGGCAAACAGTCGGACTGGTACAATAAAAGAGAAATGCTGAGAACAGGGTGACCGCTTGAGAGCCTCCTGAATTATTTAGCTTCTTGTTCAACTTTTCAGCAGTACTATTTTAGCCTGTACGTGTCCCATTTTGGCCGGGACAGGAGCTTGGACTTGTGTATGCTGTAGATCTCTGAGTTTGTGTGAATGGGTGACCAGAGCAGCTCTACTGCAACAAAGGGCAAAAAACGGCGTCGTCCTCAACTAACCTTTTTCTAATTGTAATAGTTGTAATAACAGAGCACTGACAGGTCGAAAAGAAAAAATGGTCACCTGGACTTAGTGAGTGTATTAAAACTGAAGGAAAAAAAGAGCAATTGATGTGGAACAGGGCAAGAGACTGTGAAAGACTGAATTCAATCAGAGAGAGTCAGAGGCATGAAGAGAAAGTCTAAGACATTTTGGGCAGACGCAATGTTTTATTCCTTAGTTCTGCTTTTAAAGCGTTAGGCCAAGTGGTAGCCTTGGAAAATGGAGCGATTGTGGAAGTGCCAAAAACCGGAGCTCCTCAAATCGCCACTCGAGGATGACTCCAAAAGTGAATCATTCCAAAAAATTCTTCCATCTTAAAATTCCAGAAGAAACAGACACGTTTTTTCCTTCTTTATATAACTTTCTCATTTAAATTGTAATAAGGTTTAAAGTTTGAGAAGTGGGTGCCAACACTGTTGCTATAGCTATATATAATACTAACCAGTGACCGGGACCCTGTATTTGTATTTGTAATGTTGATGCTTTTTGAAGCATTTTTGTAAGCAACAACCGGACCAGTAATATGGGCTGCCCAATGGTTACGCACATTGACTGTCAATGATGTCTGCGATGCAGTTTGGTGAGTGAAATTCAAATAAATTATCTGTATGTTCCTAAGTAGGCCATTCCTGCACCTTCAATTAACGAGTATTATATTTGATTGGCAGTTTAATGCAATGCTGTCAAACCATTTAGCTTTTATGAGCTGCACTCGAGGCCCTTTTAGCTGATGCCACAGAGACAGTTTAGTAACCACATGATCCCACCTGCATCCATATTTTTCAGTCTTGACCTTATGATGCATTCATGGTTCAGATGTTTCATTGGCAGTATTTCCCCACCACAAAAATGCAGTCAACATAGTCAGAGAAGCCTTTTTAAGTGAAGGTCATTTTAAAAACGCCATTTGGCCCATCATTTTTCTGCTAGCTAAGGGGACAGCTGCTGTATTTTTGAGGGAAGAAAAACATTTTAATCTTGTGAAATTTTACTCTCAAAGATGGAGAACAATTTAAGAAAGAAAGAACGACAGAAGAAAAGTTGGTATTATTCTCTTGGGTAAAGGCTGCTCAGCAAGTGTCATCAGATAAACAACACATGCAGAGCTTGTGTCTAATATTCTTATTTATTTGCAGGGAGTTTTTCCTTCCCACTGTTGTCAAGTGGGTCATCTAATTCTTAGGGATTTCTTGTATTATTGCAGGATCTTTAACTTACAATATAAAACACATATAGTAAAATTGAATTAAATTAAATTAAATTAGGGAGTGATTTTTAGTTATATATCGGACGTGACCTATTACTTGAGTTATCCTCGTTCTAAAATGTTTCTGAAAGCAAATTAAACTATAACAATCCCAGTGTTTTGGTAACGTTGATTCTAGGCAGTAAGTGGCGTAAAGGAATTTATGATTTGCGGACTGAAAGATAAAAAAATGAAGTATATCTAGATAAATAAATAAAAAAAACGTCTTTAAAGTCCACACTGAAAAAAAGGCCATGTTGGATTTACTTGATTCAATAGTGGACATTGGTTGCACACAAATGTTTTGCTTTGGCAGAAACTTAAACAACTGAGTTAAATCAACACAACTTTTTCATATTCAGTAAACCTGTGCATTTTGTGTTCATAAAACGCGATTGAAACATGTTCAGATGAAGTAAGTTGAGCTCTTGGAATATTTTAATCCTTCACAATTTTGTCATTTTATTTCAACACTATTCAATAACTTTTACCCCAATACTACTTGGTCACTTAAATACTACATGTTGTCTTCATATTACATAATGTTCAACAAAGTCTAGAGTCTGGTTATCATAAAAGTTTAATGGATCTAGAACAACTAACATCCTCTTATCCTGGTTGCAGGGGGGGTAGGTTACGAGGCAGGGTACACACTGGACAGCTCACCAGTCCACATAGAGACGAACAACCATTTGCATTCACATTCATGGTGAATTTAGAATCACTAATCAACCTAAGCTGACTCTGCATGACTTAACTGTGGGAGGACACCAGAACTAGCCATACTGTTTATTTGAACCTAGGACCTTCTTACTGTGAGGCAACAGCGCTAACCACCATGTCACCAATCCAGGGTTGACAAAAGTAGGAAAGCTATGATTTCAAGGCTTGATGCAGAATTTTCTGTACGTTTTTGTCCTTGACAGGTTAAACCACAATAAAAAGCAACAGCATACACGTTGTGTGTGTGTAGTTGTCTGCCTCTTATAACTCCAGTGATTTTCCTGCAGTTTGAAATCTCATGTGATCTTGTTAATTTCATGAGTCCAGCAACTAACCACTCTTACTAGATTGTATCATGTCATCTCAACAAGAACAAATTAAGTTGTTGAATTTCGTACAGATCCTTCATGATTTAATTACGTTCAAGATAGAAACATGAAATTTTGTGTTCAAATTACAAGTTAGACTTTTTTAATGTAACAACCACCCAATTTACTTTTTTCTGTTTACCAAAAAAAGTAGAGGTGGCTGTTCGACTTGACTGAGATGGATGCCTTCCTCAAACCACAATCCAAAGCGTGCAAGACTGAAATCCCGTGCAGTGTCGCGGGATTTAACATTGCTATATTATTGACTTACTTCACTCGAACATGATATGAACAATTTATTCTATCCGCTCTGCATATTATGTAGTTTCTAAACTATATAGTTACACTTAACTTTAAATCATGAGGCAATTGTGTTAAATACACGCAAGATGCTTACATAAATCCAAGAGCCGGCCAATCCCTTTTTTTCAGTGCAGTGTTTTGTTATTGTACTGGTGATATCCATGAAGCCCTAATCTCTGAATACTTTTCAACATCTGGAAAAGGCCGATGCTCAGTCTGCTATAAAACCAGTGTCAGTGCCCATACCGAGCCACCATCAGTCTGGTGCATCCCTGCAGAAAACTACCTGAGGCATACATGATGCATTTCAATACCAAGAAAACTCCCAGAGAAGCACTTCGGTTTCTCAGAAAACATTATGAGTCTAATACTCATCAGGTAAGGTCATCAAAATCAATAGTTTTTTGTTGATCTTCTTCTACTTTCTTTTTTTAAATCCTGTATTCACTATTTAAGGATCAAGAGATCAAATCAAATGGGAATTTGGGGGGGGTTTAGCTAAGAGCAGCAGAAAAGTCATTATAATCTGTGAGCTTCCTCCTCTAGACATGAACATGTCATGTGCCTTCATTGCCTTCCAATAATGGATCAAGTATGCATCCATACTTTTCATTTTTTTCCATAAAAAACAATTCTTACGTTGTTGAGAAGCTTGCCAGCCAACTTAAAATATGGAAATATTATTTGTATTTAATCATAGATGAACCAGGACCCAAGTTTTTAGCTTATTTGTTCCCCCTGTTGCAATCAGAAATAATGCTGATGTCCAGCTATATTTGCATTAATCATTTAATATGGCTACATGCTGTGTATCACTGGACCTTGCTTTGTCCTTATCCAAAAATAAAAACAGTTGTATGACAGCTCAATAAAAGCAAACCATGAAGTCTGAATAAGATGGGCTATAACAATGATAAAACTGCTCACTCTTTTCAGTTTTGGTCAACACTCCTGCAATATTTTCAGAACTGTAAGAAACCAATACAGGCTCAGAAAGGCATACAAAGCCCACACAGAGATGTCTTGGCTAAGGAGGCTGAAATGTACAACAAATACCTAATACCTCTAATACCTCAGTCACAAAGGCTGCTGGTACAAATTTGTGTTCCCCGACTGGATGCTGAGTGGTTGCTATAGACCTTTATCCCTAGTGAACTGCCCCCATTGCCGGTTTACATCACACTTTTCACAGTTTCACAACTGTGTAGCAAAGACTTGGCAGACATGTCGGCATCTTCCATGTATACTTTGGGCAGTTTCAAGGAGATGCTAAGCGGAGCTCCGTATACTAGCAAAACCATGCTGGCTCACAACTGCTTGCCAAATGGTTAGGGAATACACATTTGTCTAACAACCAGTGATTACCTGAGGGCCACTTTAGCAATGGGGCTTAGCAATCAATTTCACAGTGACTGACAGCAACCACTTGCAACCAGTATGGGAATGCTAATTTTCCCCTAGCAACCAGATGGTTGCCAACTAGGCCGCTGCGACCAGAACTCATGTGTGCCATGTCTGTGCAACTTTTCTCTAATCATCTTGGTTTATCTTGGTTTCATTTTTTTTTTATTTTGTTCTTTGATTTATGTGGCTTTTGGGATATGGTGTCGAAATACAGTGGAGGTGAATGATGTGTAATTTGTGATACTAACAGCAGAAATTACACAGCTGCCATGAGAAATCCAAACAAAGGCAGCTATTGCCATAAACATTTACTCCACAAAATCAGCCATTACATGTTATTTTCAGTATAAACTAGTTCTACTGGAAAGGTTTGCAGAGTATCCAGAGCAACAGCACCGCTGTCTCTGAAAAAGGCACATTGCTGTTTTACCTTTTTCAGTGTATGAGGGTTGAAGTTTGAATGTGAAAATATTGCACTGAGTAACATACATCACTACTTGACATATTTTTCAGAAACAAGAGGGAAACATCCTGGATCATTCAATACCCAGTGATGACATGTGACATTTTGGATAGATTATGTGTTGCAAGTGTTTTCTTGGTATTATTGGCGAAAAGATGATGACACACTTACCACTAACTGTGACATTAAGCATCCTGTCTGTATGAATCCAAACATACATGCTTGAACTCCTGAATGTATTACCATTGTTTTTGTCTGTGATATCCAGAAGTGTGTTGAATCTATATATGTGTCTGTATGTGTTAGAATGTGTGCGATTACACCTGTAAATAGCTAAAATGAGGCTTTACACTGGGTGTATAAAGTATTATCAGTCCAGTTTTCAGCGAGTCCCCCCATTAGTCTAGATATGAGGGTGTGACAGTACCAGATCGCTAGGATCTATGGGTGGTAAAAATAGACTGCGAAGCAGCTGTAGCAATTTGTAGGCTGGTACCAACACAATCTGTCTGTAGTCACACTATCTGTCTGCAGTATGAGGGACACAGGAAGCACAGCATCCATAAATCATCCTTTAACTTCCCGGGTTAAAGAATCGATGGATACACCAAAGCTTTTATGTGGAGTTAAATTTATACAAACTAGTTCTTGTCAGCAATATGTCATTGTCTTATACTGGGAGAACTGGGAGTGAGCAGTGTGTTATCAGTCCAATTTGTAGAGCTTGTTCTAAGTCAGTCTGCTGCTTCTAACACTTTATTTTGAAAAGGTGACTCCACCATTACCAGAACTCTGTGTGAGTGTATTAAAAAACATGTAAACACTTCCAAAACTGGTAAAGAGATTGATTGATCAAAAGAGCTTGAAAAAAAAAATACTGCTTGTTGTTACCACAAATTACTTGATTTTGTCCTTTTTGTTCTTTCTGCACATGTGAAAAATTCACCATCTTGGTGTTTTTCCAGTGATTTGGTGTTAATGTCGGTCCAAAGGACCAGTCACACTTACAAAGGGAAATGAATCCCACATGAGGCACTGAGGTTTGTGCCTGATGTGAAATCAAAAGTCTTTCTTTCCCATGCATTCACACCTATCACACGGCATCACACCATGACCTGGAACAACATAAACTGTTCCTTTCTGTGTCTCTAACCAACAACATGGACTATGCCACTAATACCTATGTTAACAGGACTGACAGACGGATTTAGTCAGCGTACAAATACAATCAAGTTAATCTTCATTTAGCTGCATCTTTTCATCTTTCACGCATTTAATATAGTTGTCCGGCAGGCATTTCCTATCCTGCACGGACCGCACGGTTCTATACTGAGGAAGTTTTGGGAGCACTTGGATCACATTCAGTCTGGTATGAGAAACAGTCGTGCTTTGCCATTTACTGTTACATACAGATGTTATACTGTACAAAGACGAGTTTGTTTTCTCCATAATGATTCCAGTCAATTACCTCAGAAGTATTTTGCACATCTGTGAAGCTCAGGCAGAGCACAGCATTGACCAAAACTGTGTGCCAATAAAGTAAAACTTTGTAGGTGTATCAATATTTTTCTCATTTTCAGACCTTGAAACCTTGGCAGTGGATCTAATTACCGCTGACACACAGCAGTGAAAATCAAAAACACGGACCTAATGACTCCGTTTTTTTCTAGGGGAAAAGTCATTAAAGGAAAACAGTGGACAAATCCTTCGGGGACTGACAAATGTCAGAGCATCTTTGCTCTGCGTGTGAATGTTTTTATAATATTTAATGACAAACAATTTAGTAATTATTTGAACATTTGAGACTTGACCAGAGTGGCACACCAACCCACTAACAGGCAACTATTCGCATCCCCAGAGCCAATAACTTAAAAAAAAAAATTAATCTGAAGACTCTCGCCAGTGACAGAAACAAACTAATTACTGGTTTCCTAATTTGAATAAATTATCTGTTTTTCAGTTGTCGCGCTCATCAAGTGCGCTATCATCTGCTATAACAAATGGCAGCTCATTACATCAGTGAGTCACCATCCCCACCAGCGCTCCTAATGGTTTGGAATCAGTCCCACAATAGTGACATCAACAGTTTTTGATTTCAAATCTGTCAAAGTGAGCAAAAAAGGAGGATGCTGTCTCAGGACTAATCAACAACATCTTGATCGCTGACACAATGACATACAACGCACACAATAACACGCTTGATGAAGAGAGATCAGAGGGCAGACAGGAGGCGTGGATGATCGGGG
Organism: Haplochromis burtoni; assembly: GCF_018398535.1. Taxonomy (NCBI): domain Eukaryota; kingdom Metazoa; phylum Chordata; class Actinopteri; order Cichliformes; family Cichlidae; genus Haplochromis; species Haplochromis burtoni. The sequence goes on from NW_024582584.1 coordinate 902,654, forward strand.
ATTGCGCGATCGCGAGACGTGGCGGCGAGGTAACGACAAAGAGAGCGGGAGAAGCTTTAGACTGAGACGGATGAAGTAAAAAGACAATTGGATGTGAGATCTGTGCGAAAGAGAGAGAGAAAGAGGCGGAAAGAAAAGGAAGGGCGAAGAGAGGCCGGGGTGTGAGATGATGGATTGGAAGAGAAAGGAGGCTGCGCGGGGATGATTTGACAGATAGCTCGTGAGTAACGGCGGGCCAGGGGCAAAATAGCTCATTGCTAGAATTACACAGGAGGGGGGCCCTGCCTATGTGATTGTGTTTGAGTGAGTATGTGTTACACAGCAGCATAAATACACAGTAGCGCTCTGTGTGCGTGTACTGTAGGTTTTTCTGTGCATACAGGGATCCATATGGAAGATATATGTCAGTGCAAGGAAGGATGTATGAGGCATCAGTGGGAAAAGAAAAGATGGCAAATACACTGATGGGGGGGGGGGGGGGGATCAAAGGGCTGCGACAAAAGAGATGTGAAGAAGAAAAAGAGGACAAGGGAGAGGATAAAACAACTGCAAGGAGATAAAGAGGTGTGGTAAGGTGACAGATTATGAAGACACCCACACACACACACACACACACA
>NW_024582584.1:903290-958277 GCF_018398535.1 Haplochromis burtoni
CACACACACACACACACACACACACACACACACACTGCTAACTCGTGCTGAGAAACAGATAATGAAGTATTGATATGACAGGCCTGTAGGTGAGATTCTCTGCACCTTTTCATCAGAGATTAATCCCTTAGCATGCTTAGGGTCATCATATCTCACCATGAGAAAACTAGGTATATGAACCCATACGCTCAAATAGAAAAAGTTATCTAGGAGGAAGACAGTGATGGTGAGAGAGATACTTTCTCAAGTATTATGGTTTTTTTTTTCTCTTTTTTTCTTCCAGTCATTCTTGAGCCATCACAAAGTCACAGTCACACAAAGAAGAGATCCCAAACAACACCAGCTCCAGTATTTCCTGCTGGTAGAGACAAAAAAGACCCCCACAGTTCAAACCTGCACCAATTCTTTTGTTCCAAATCAGCACAGTGCAAGCGGGTGAATTTTACCCTCAGAAAATTCAGAATTGCCATTATTGTTGCCCAAATGTGATTGCGTCTTTATATTGTTCATCACTTTTATTCTCACATATTGATGAAAGGCTCATTAGAGAGGAGAAATGGGAGGCGTAAAAATAAAAGTCTGCCAGGGCAGTTAGGCAGTTACTCCTTTGGAAGCAAGAGAACTGGGAAGTAGTACAGAAAGGAGGCCAGCTGCCAGACAGAAGTCAGACCGGTGAGGGAGGAAAGGAACGGGGCAAGAAAGAAACCACACAGGTCAGACAGAATGAAGCTAGGTGGTGTGAGGATAAAGTCAGTTGGCCAAGCAGGAAACTTGGAGCTTTCATTACAGAAAAGAAAATGGCAGAGTGAATCAGCAGCATCTTTAACATTCCCATCCTCTCTCTCACTTCCAGACCTGAATGGGCAGGGTTTGAGTGACTGCTGTGCAGGCTCTTGCTCGCCCATGCATTTGTGTTAGTCAGCTTAGAGGGAATGTGTACAGCTCTGTAATAACAATGTTTAATATGTGAAAAAAAGAAAAGAAAATGATACGAGGATTAGAATTTGTGCTCTGTACACAATTAAATAGGCTGCACAGAGCTTAGGCACAAAGTAAAGAGATCAGTGCAGATCAATGCACATTCAATGGGAACAGAGGATTTGTGTTTCATTGCCTCAAATGTATAATAGATATGCATAGATGAAATGTATAGTAAAACCACACACACACACAGAGCCAACATACACAGAAATGTATGTCAATAGAAACCCACACAGACACACGCGGTGCTATTATCGGCTTTATTCTTTTATATTAGGCTCAGTCAAGGCTTTTAGCTCCAACAGTCCACATATAGGCAACATGCATGAACACATGCACTGATACCAAGAGCATTCAAATTGTGTAACATGCTGGTTTTATGTAAGTGTGTAGCACACCCACTCCTTGGGAGCTGACAGTTCGCAGAGCACTGAGGTGGAGAGGAAGGAGAGAGCGGCAGAGAAAGACAGAGGCGGAGTGAAAGTAAGCCGGAGGGAGACGATGACACGGAGAGGTACAAACAAAACAAGGAAGTGTGGCGAGCTCAAGTAAATAAATAAATCAAGGTAAATAATAAAGGTAGATAAAAATGTACACTTTGTTTCAGTCTTACTTACTATACAGCAATGTGTGCACAATAACTTGCTGACATTCAGTTGTGTTTAAAAAGGAAACATTATTATATTATAGTTTATGATTGCGTTCTCACACAATTTCAAATTTCTGTGCTCTTAAATTTGAACTTTCCCCTGATAAATGTTGAGATAATCTGAGTAGTAAGAAAAATATAAATAGTAATGCAAAAATTTCCCCGCTGTGGGATCAATAAAGTCTTATCTTATCTTATCTTAATAAGTGAAAAAAACAACAACTACTACCTCACAATAAAAGGGTTCAGTTTATTTGGACTTTCTGTCTCTCCTGTCAAGTGAAAAGTGTTGATTTCTGTTTGTTGTTGGCAGACCTTAAACTACATTTAAGTGTGCAATGAAATATGTTCATCTGGTAGTCCTGAGAGTAATCCCCTTCTCCCACTGCAGCACAGGAAAACTAAATAAATGTGCTAAGCTCTTGAGTGATCTGTCTAACACCAACAGGCATATTCAAATGCTCTCCTTCAGTTTGATGGAGCAGAAAATGCGAGGCAATTGCATCACCCCTTTGCCACCAAGCAGGGTGTTGCATTTCCCTCCATCTGCTCTAAGTGAAATATGTGATGTTCCACCATCTATCACCACAGATTCTCATTTAGTCTGGATGCTGCTGCTCAAGCTGTGAAACAATGCGCCTGGAAAAGACGTCAAACGCAACACAGCGTGTAAATAAATACAAAGCATGCTCAGTGTCCCTACGTTTGTTACGTTACACTAGCTCACACCTCTTCTAGACACATATTTTACTAGAAAAGTAAGAGTCTGGAATGTAATACACCAATACACCAGCATGAAGAACACAAAAATAATTGCTGACAATGCATCAGCTACGACTTACAAAACTTTCGCCAGCTTTGACTCTATAATAATGCAACTTCATGAATCTTCCTACTGATTTGGAGAAAGTTCAACATCTCTGACGAGCTCGGTGGAAAAGCACATACAGATCATTTGATTGTTATTGAGTTTAAAAACTTAAAATTTGGCAAAATGACAGATTTGCTGAGTGAAAACACATCCTGCAGGTGGGAAAAGCTGTAACATTATTACATGAAATCATGGCTAGTTAGCCTTTGAATAACACTGGCTCAGACTGAGTGCACACAAGCAAAGGCAACAAGTCTGCATATATAATTTAGATGACAATTATTTTAAAACCTTTGCCAAACTGTCTGACAGGTTGCCTCCCAACAGGCAATCTGAGCATCTTGCAATTGAAAGCCGTTGCCCAGGGCTTCAAGGTATTGTCACGACAACTACTTGCAATCTGTTGCACAATGCAAAAAATTGCAATCGCTGTGCTTGAAATCCAAGCACAGTGTCCATTAAGTGTGTTAGTGAGATATCATATATTGGCATATGACCAGCACTGATGGCATTGCCACAGAGCGACACAGGCACAGGCAACCGAACACAAAAAACAGGGAGGAATCTGTGATGTGTGTTTGTGTGTTTCTGGCCACCTCGTCATTAAAGAATGCGACACATTCACCTGCTCCCTTTCAAGTACCCCGCTCCCCTTATTCCAGCATTTCCCCGTTTCTCCGTCTGCTTTCCATTTCCTTTTTTTCCTTCACCTTTGTTGTTCTCTGAAGCTGGAGTACAATGGCTCCTCAATCTGCTTTCAATTTGGTTTTCCTGCCTTTCATTTCCATCATGGTCTTTCCCGTTTTTACTCCCCCCCCCTTTTTTTATTCAGTGTATTTATCTCCTAACAGCTTTTGCCTATTTTAATTTGCTTTCAACGACACCTTTCCCCTGGATTTCACATTTGCATGTCTCTCCCTTCTGAACGCTGTCCATTTTTTTTTAGCACACCAGGCCGTGATGAACTCCCCTTCAACATACTGATTTCTAGCACTTTGTTGTAGCATTTCAAAACCGAGGGTGAAGACCCCGTTCTGTGCGTGGTTGCAACAGGTGTTACAAAATGATTAGAGGATTTAAAAAACAAAAGGAAGAAGCATGTTCTCTCTACAAAATATCTCTTTGTTTTTTTCTCCCTCCCTTGTTACACTCATCCTCAAGGCCAATGCCTGGTGGGGGCTGCTTAATAGCTTAAATAGATAACTATAGTTAATTATAACTAGAGATGGCACGATACCACTTTTTTATGTCCGATACCGATATCATAAATTTGGATATCTGCCGATACCGATATGAATCCGATATAGTGTTTTTAATCAACAAAACTGTTTTTTTAAATATCTTGCTGCATTTTGTATAAGTTCATACTCAAGTTTAAAACAACAACTACACTAAAGCTATTCTGTTATACCTGTATGCAAAAAAAAATATTTCATAGTTCAGCAATACTGATCAATCTAATAAACTTAAACCTACACCATCCTCCCTATTCTGGTATTTTAAAGAGTACTTAGCGTAAATATTAAGCAACCTAACTAATAGGGTTCCAACTCCCAGCAACAACAAAAATAAATAAATAAAAAATAGGGAACCACCCCTCACGCTCCACCTCATGATGCTTAATCGACGTAATCAACCTTAATTTGATGCAGTGTGGAAAAAAAATGCACAGAAATCAATTATTTTTCAAGAAATATTAAATAGATTCAACATCTTTCTTCAACAAAATTGCAGACTGCACAGATGGTACCTTCCCAAAGGAAAAAGTACTATAGCTTACTAGGGTATATATATTAGACTTAATAGTCACTATATACAGTAATTGACTTCTATTCATTTTACATCAAATTAAAACTTTGGGTGTAAGATTCAGATAATTATTTATTAAAAGCTCGACATTTTAAATGAGAATAAGAAAGAAAAGTATGTCTTTGTGCCCCCTTTTCCCTGTTAATGCCCTATCGGCCCCCCTGGCTAAACTTTGCTAGATCCGCCCCTGCACAGTTACCAGCCGTCAGCTACGTAGAAAAAGATCCTCGAGTAGAAAGTAATATTAAATAAATTCTAACAACAGCTTATCAAGCTTAAACGTGCTGCTGTTGTTCAGCCGCTGGTTTCCTCTTTCTGGTGCAAAGTGGGCCAAAAACAAACAAGACGGACTCGCGACAGAAAAGCCGATCAGCTGATCATTAAGCAGTTTCATGATTGAAGTAGCAGCAAGAAGAGGCAGTCGCTTGTTAAGCTTAACGCAGGAATGCTTTACAAACATTCAGAGATGGACTTACACACTTGCTTTACTTCTCTCGGGATAACTTTGTCGGAGATGAAATGCCGGGTTGCTAGCGAAGCTCCAAATGCTATCCAGACCACCGACAGGTCCCGCATGCCACAGCCGCTCTATCACGTGATGCACACTGCTCCGACGTGCTAACGTTCTGAGGTGAGTTACGGCGTGTTGCAAGTTTTGTGAGGTGCTTTCGTGATATTTAATGGATCGGATTACATTTTTTATTTTTCTCCGATATCGATCCAGTAATTTAGGTCAGTATCGGACCGATACCGTATAATATCGGATCGGTCCATCTCTATATTATAACAGCAGTTTAGTTACATAGACTATAATAGATCGTGAAAGTTAAACATCTTGTGATGGAATGAACAATAATTCCAGCTTTCACCTTTGTATGTGACAGCCCAGAATAACAAATAAATAATTTATCTTTAGTAAAAATCGTCACTGAAGTCTTGACCTTCACTTTCACAGTGATGCATAAATGATTCAAGGCATATACTTAACAATCCTTCCCATTTTTTAAATATATAATAAGCAGAGGCGGAGCCAGACATTTGAAACACCCGGGGCTTAGCCCTAAAGGGTAGTATGCATGTGGGATTTTGTTTTTTTTTGGCGGGGGGGGGGGGGGGGGGGGGGGGGGGGGGGGGGGGGGGGGGGGGGGGGGGGGGGGGGTTAGAAATGACTGAAAGATTAATATGGCTCTGTTTTGAGTTTTGTTCAAAAAAGAATGACTTCATATAGGAGAAAAATATATATCACATAGTGCAGGACACCTTAAACTAGTTTTTTAATTAAGCAGCAAGGCAGAACAAAGTCGGGGCTGTATCAAGACACGAGGACTAAACCCCAATTCAACCAGACCCAGAACTGATCCGGAATTAAAACAGGACTACAACAGTTCAAAATCAGGACTACTGAGGACTTAACCAAGACAGAACCAGAATCAGAACTAGATGATAGTAGCACTAAAAATCATCATAGACCTGCACTACACTTATTTTTTTAATTCTACCAAAGTCCACTATTTAGATTGAGAAAAGTTTATATAATTATTTAGCCTTGTTGTGCAAACAAGCCTGCATAACTTAATAAATATAGAATTTGAAAAATAGCAAACCTAAAAAGAAACACTAGGTACGAGATACATGAGTACCTATGATACGGTGATACTTTTGGTAAACAACCATTTGACTAACATGTGTGTCTCACCTGCTCTTGTTCATCTCTGTTCTGTCCTCATTCTCTCATCTCCCTCTCTGTTCCTCTCTCTCCCTCTTTGTGCTGACAATCATCAAATATACAGTTGAACCACTATTTATAACTCTTCAGATCAAAACACAAACACTTTTTTAATTGTAACATCAAATCAGACTAAATGTTTATTTTTTTAGATTGATAAATATAAAAAACATATTTGTTAACTTTAAGAGTAAAGAGAGAAACTATCTGTATTTCTTAATTGCAAATGGCACCAAATTGTATTCAAACTTGAGCCACACTTATGGAGCTCCACAGTTCTTTTCCTGGTGTTTTGGTTGACATCTCTTGATTTTCCCATGTCAAGAAACAGGCTCTGTGTTTTGCCTTATATGCATCCACAGCTGTGCCACCAGTTTACTCACATGGACTCTACTAACCTATCAGAAGCTTCTTCAGCTCAGAATGGAATCATCTGGAGTTTCTTATTAATTAACAAACTTAGTATATATGTACTCCTAATTTTGATCAAAGTGATAAAAAATAGACAGCTCTGTCTCTCTTTTCTGACATTTAACTAATTCAAAAGATGTTTCAATATTTATCTAAAACAAAAGTTTACTCTAAATTGATGTTGTACAGTAAAAATGTTTTGTGTTTTCTCCATAAAGTGTATGCAAATATCTGGTTACAAATGTGAATATCCTGCTGTGTACTGAAATCCCTCTTGTTTTGCATAGAAATATACTGAACAACATACAAAGCATAATATATAAAATAACATTTACCTGAGTTTTTTCTTTGAAAGAACCCTCGAATGTCCATTCTTATATTTCAGTACATAACTGAAACCGATTTAGTCGGGGAGGGTAAGAACTGAAAATATGAAATAAACACACGTAAGATAAGACTCTATAAAAAAATAGCATTTGTTCGGCTTTTCATTTCGTCATTTGTTGATTCACTTGAAGAGCAAGTAACGTAATATTGGTCAAGTGATCAGTTTGATATCAATCTTTCGTGATGCACCGTCATATTTATATTATTTGTACGGTAGGAATGATTTGCTTTGGTACCTGGTCAAACTTAAGCTCTCCTTAGTATGGCTGGCTCCGTTTCTCCAACAGCACACTCACAGGCGGCAGCTGCCCCGCCCCCTCCCTCAGTCGCTTAGTGCCTGAGCTCGGATCATACCAATATCAGGGGGGATTCACGCACAGTCGTAAATTCCCACAGTGTGCACTATGTGCTTCGAATATTGTGTGTACTTTTTGTCTTCTGACAAAACAACCCGGGCTTAAGCCCAGTAAGCCACCCCCACGCTCCGCCCCTGATATTAAGTAAAAACATTTATTCCATTTAAATATTTTCCCTATCTACACATGGAAGGATTATTTGGAAGAAGTATTTGAAAGTAGTCAAGTGGTTAATCGATTCATTTATATCCCCAGATAAGCTGTTTTTAAAGTGTGAGATATTCTGTTTAGATCTGGGTGTTTACTGTTACAGAGGCCTTATCACAGCTGTTGTAGAAATGTGTTATCATCGAACCTGCAATATCTGAGATCTTTGGCCTTATACAACTGAACAGAAGAAACAGTATGAGTGTGCTTTACTATTTTTGAAGTTGAATCTGGTATCTATGTTTTTATTTCAAAGATTCTTTAAAGAATCACTTTTGAACACTCAACTGATCATTTGCAGAGGTATGGTCTATTAGAGTTCATCATAGCAATGAAACAGCATTAGTGAAGGTTGCAAATGACCTTGGGCTGCTAACAGTGGACGGATCTCTAAGCTTGTGTTCGATCTCAGTGCTGCTTTCAATACTACTGATCATGATGTTTTCATTGAGAGACCAGAAAACACCTTTGGTATTAACAGAAATATGCTATAGTTAGCAATGGCCAGATAGTTTCGAATCGTATCCATCTGATAAAGATTGATTTTTGCAGTTATTCAGTAATTCAATGAGGCAACATTATTGGAAAATACTGTATACATTTTCATTGATATGGAGATAATGGCTAGCTGTATCTATCTACAAAGCCAGATGGCACAAATCAAAATAACCACAGGCATGTCTTAATCACATAAAGGCCTTTATGCAGTTTTCTTCTTTTAACTTCAGATGAAACTGAGATTATTATATTTTGCTCTAAAAATCTTAGAAACATGATGTCCAGCCCGATACTTCCTCTTGATAGCATCACATTGCTCCCAGCAGCACTGTGAGATATCTCTCAAAGTCCTCGGTCTAGTTATTGGACATTTATTGTCCAATTTCACATTTATAAATGAATAAGTAAGACTGCAGGCTTTCATCAGTTAAGTATTTCTGAAATTGAATACACCCTGTCTCAGAATGATGCTAAAAAACTAGCTCATGCTGCACTATTTTTTTTTTTATTCCTATTTATCCTTTCGTATATTTTATTTATATTTGTCTCTATTTTATATATTATTATATATTATTATTTACTCATTACAGTAGTCAAATTACTGTATATTTTACTCTGTTTTTATTAGGGCTGAACGATTATGGAAAATAATCTAATTGCGATTTTTTGCCCCAATATTGCGATTGCGATGCGATATGCGATTATTTTTTAAGGTCTTTGTCTTCTGTATTATTAAACAAAGACAAGCAATACATCATATAGTATGGCCAATACTATATTACATTAATTTTAAACTGTTCTTTCCTGGAAGACAGACCTCTGTTATGATGACATGAGGTGATGCATGAATTGATGACTGACATTTTTATTTAACTTCTTCAATCACAACAGTATATTTGAACATACACAATAGTTTATTTTTAGCTTACAAACATCTGAGCATAAAGTGCTGACAAGGAACCCTGGTGTAAACATTAAAATGAAAGTCAGTACAATGTGCAGATTGCAGAAATATACATAAAAAAAATCAGTGGCTTTACCACACTCAGTTTTTCGACATCTGTGAACTACTAGACAGTCATTCAATTAAAAAATAATATTAAATAAATAAAACTAATAAATAAAAAATACACACATCTTACTGATCTCTGCAGTCAGTAACATTACACATAAAGTGCAAACATAATGAATCAGAAGGCTAGTTCTGATTAGCGTCACCGCTGTCTCGGTGGAGTTTAATAAACTCGGCCGTCTGCTTCTTGCTATCTAAAATATAACCAGACACTGGTGTAAATTCTCGACTGTCTCATACTTCTGTTTAATAAGTTTTCTGTTTGACGTTTAGTCAGCTGTGTGAAAACCAAGGAGGAACCCACCCGGGGGATTAATAAAGTTTTATTTTATCTAATCTAATAACTTTAATCTCAGCCAAACCGATTTACTCACGAACAAACAAAACACTGAAAAAAGCCCAACAATAACATTTTTAGGTTGTCTAAGTGACTTATATATTACGTTTAACCCGAGCAGCGAAACTCCGCGGTGATCTGAAAATGATGTGCCGGGAGTTGTGCCGTTCTCGGCCGCATCAGTAACCCTCGAGCTCCCGGCTAGCTGTCGAGCTAAAAAAAAAAAAAAAAAAAAAAACAAAAAAAAAAAAACACACTACCTAAAAAAAAAAAAAAAAAAAAAAAAAAAAAAAAAAAACAAAAAAAAAAAAAAAAAAAAAAAAAAAAAAAAAAAAAAAAAAAAAAAAAAAAAAAAGCAGCCGGTGGGTAGCAGACGCCTCTGAAAACGTCGAAGCACTTTTGCAAATATGGGATATCTTGATAAACCGAGCAGATATTTGATGTTTACACAACTACTTTCTCGCCTGAAAATATGTTAAAAGTTTATTTTGTGACCCAGAAAGATTAGTATGAGTAATTTTAAAACTTAGTAGCGGCCGCCATTGCTGGAAACTGGAGTTTGGCTGGGCCGCGCTATGAATTCTGGGATATGGTAGTAATTTGGACAGCCTTCGGCGCGTCGCTGTGACGTAATCGGTCTACAAATGCGGCCTCAGGAGGATGCAGCCCATGAATTTGGACATGTCCAGAGTATAATCGCAGCCTTTGCGGTTAGAAAATTGCACTTGATCATGTCGCGATATTATCGCAAATGCGATATATCGTTCAGCCCTATATTTTATTATTATATATATATGTCTCTGTATTATATATGTGTGTGTGTGTGTGTGTGTGTGTGTGTGTGTGTGTGTGTGTGTTATATATATATAATATTCTGTAACTCTGTAACTTCTGTCGGTGCTGTGCTTTTTTGGAAATCGAATTTCCCAGAGGAACCCACCCGAGGGATTAATAAAGTTCTATCTAATCTAATCTAATCTATTGTAATTCGTTATCATCGGGTTGATCTAAAAGTTTCTGTAAAACCCTAAAGCTAAACTAAAGAGCTACAGCAAGAGTACAGGTATGAAAGAAAGATCATTTCTTTCATTTACTTCCTGTAAAATCCACAATTGATTTAATATCCTTCTTACATACCAAATCTTGAATAATCAGGCCATGTCATATTTTAAATAGTATACTATCATATTATCGCTCTCAGACTACAGAACTACTTGTTGCTCCTCGAGTTTCTAAAACTAGAATGGAAGGCAGAGACTTCTGTGACAGACACCCCCTCTGTTTTTAAAATAGACTCCAAAACGTTTCCTTTCGATAAACCTTATGGATCAAGTGACCCTAAACAATCCCTTGTATTTGCTGCTACTGTCTCAGACTTCTACAGGACTTAATGTGAGGCACTGAGCATTTCTTCTTCACTCGTCTCTTTACACACCTCATGTGTTTAAACTACTGTCTCCTCATTCCCTCAGTCTGTGTTTTGTCCTGTCTCCCTGTGCTCTCCTTTTCTTCTCTTATTATTATTATTGTACGGTCTTTACCTCACTTTTTTTTCTTACCCTCATCCCCAACCGGTCATGGCAGAATGCCATTCCTGAGTCTGATTGTACCGGAAGTTTCTTCCCCTTAAAAGAGAGTTTTTCATTCCCACTGTCGCAAAGTACTTGCTTATAGGGGATTGTATAATTGTTAGATTTCTCTCCAGAACACTGTAAGATAAAGATCCTAAAGTAGTGTCTAGGTGACTATTTTGTTTGTTTTTTTACTGTATAAATAAGGCTGAATTGAATTGAAATGAATGTTTTTCCCACAGCTCAGAACGATATATTTAACTGCATTATATATCCACACCAATTAGATGCAACCATGTTACTGATGACAAAAATTACTGTTTAGGGATGCAATTCATAGCATTTATTCAAAATTATTCCCCAACTAATTAATTTCCTGTTAGCATAAACTAACCCACCAAAAAAAGTTATGTGTACACTTGTTCAATTATAACTACCCATATGGAAAAGATGTATATAAATCTTATAAAGTTTGTATCTGTCTTGTGTGAAACTTGTATGAAAAGCATATAAGAGTGAAAACAGATATAAGATCCCTTGAAAAATTATATAATGAAACTTGTATGTTTTGGATACTTACTAAAACAATATATGAAAGTAATGAGAAAGTGGCCACTTTCATGAGTAAATCACATATAAGTTTTTACTATTTCTTTTCCATATGGGTAAAGCAACAGCCCACCTGAGTTTTCTTCTTCATTTACTCTCTTACCAATTGTTACTCACTCCCTCTGGTCTGTCTCAAATACCAGTCCCACGTCAGCATAGTGGGAGAAGTTTAAGCCTGCAGACACAGATACAAACAGCTAGAGAGGCTATGGCAAAGTAGCCTCTTCTGTTTTACTTCTTTGAGGTCCACTTGAAGGTCACAACATGGGTGCAGCTGATGCATTGTAATGTGAAGTCACCACAAATGAGTTCATACTGTCACAAAACATTGGCAAGCATGTCGGTGACTGCACAGACCCTCATCCTCACCATCTGATGACCCAAGCAGGGTTCCCCACTCACTCGTTTACCGCCTGGGCTATTATTGTAACGCCTGCAGACTCATCAACTCCCAATCTGTAATTGAAGGCATTGAGCCCCAGTTAGTTTATCACCGATCCACTAATGCCACGTCTTAACATGGACACAGAAAGGCAAGCAGCTTTCAAGTCGAATGCCTCAAGGGCAAGCAGACGAACTAACTAAATCTGAGGGAGGAAGGGTAATTTAGTGATCAGTTTGCATAAGCGTAGGTCTGTCACAATAAAAAGATGTGCAAATGTCACCACTACACAACATGAACAGCTCAGCTGTGAAACTTGGATCCCGAAAGTCACGTGCACGTTACTTTGACATGTACCACCCATCTAATCATGGTTGTAGATGAAGCGTGCCATGCCTAGCACACCAGTGCCATTCCTATGGAGGTATATTGATGAGTTTACCACCATACTGCAAAAAAAAAAAAAGAAGAAGAAAAAGCGAAAAGAACAAAGAATCCAATGAGTCCCAGTTGAGCATGTGCAACATTTGTCAGAACAAGCATAAGAGAGGCACCACCCTGAAATCCACTGGACCAAAGAGATCAGCTACCAATGTCCATGATGTCGGAAAACAAGGAAAAATCCCAGAACTCCAAGTCCTGTTAGGTCAGACCTGTTTTGGCAGCACGTGGGGGAGCAATACTGAGATGTTTTTGATAATTATTTATCGGTTAATCCCTTTACATTGTCATATTTTTGTTTTTTTACTCTGTCACGTGAAGTATGATTATTATAATTTAAAACGACTATAAGTGGCCTAAAGATCAGTATTAGTTTTGAGTAGTGAGCAATTATTGTCACTTAGTCTTCTGTTTCCACTAACCAAGACACACATGTATATACCCTCACAGTACACATCAGTTATCCCTCTTTGTCTCATGGGGAACTTGATGGGAACTTGATTTTCTGTGGCACTTCAGAGGCCCTTCTCCCTTAACAACCATCCACTTGAAGAGTAATGGCTCCAATATCTCTTTTCCCCTGCCTGCAGCAGCACATATGCACCAGTTTCCTTCGAATATGATTTAAGTCTTTCCTCACTGTAATAAAATCTGAAATTATTCAGATTTTCTGGATTCCTTTGGTATTCCGACTTTTGAGGATCACTCTTATTGTTCGTGGTAGCCAAATAAACCATGTGACAAAGAAAAAAGGTATCTGAAAATGTTTTGGTTGTACCAGCAGCCATAGCTGCTTTCAAAGCTGAATGAGTATTCATTAAGGTGTCTCTTTTTTGTGAAAAAGAAGTAGGTGTCCATAAATGTTAAACTTCTATCTACCCCTGTTTGGGTATACTATGTACATAGTATGTAAAATCTAACATTATTTCATATTTACTTTTTATATTGGACATGAAGTATGAGGCTCTTTGGTACTACACTTTTGTTTTCACTGGACTTTGGCTTTATTCTTTTATATAAATACAATGGCCAGAACAAAACTAAGCTAAAACAAAAAAGCTTTTAATTACATGCTTTGTCCAATTACATATCCAGGCTCTCTTATATGTTTTCTACCAAACATCTAAAATTTCTTTTCTCTATTTCCTATCATGACGGTGTCTCTTCACTGTAGACTTTGACATTAATATAAACTAGAGTAGAACAGCACTCTATTGTAATTGCACATATACAACAAAATTATTGGTGCTCCACACCAACTGTGCAGCAATAAAATATAAATAGCAAGACAGCAGGAATACATAAGAAACAGGAGAAATATATACAGTCAAGAGGAATAGGTACAAAACAATAGAAAGGCACACACTGGAGAACAAAGTGCTTGAAAGATATGCAGAGGACATGGTCTGAGTATAGAGTCCTCAGAGTGAGAGTGGTCTAAGTGATGAGGGTTGCTCAGACCAAGGCTCAGATTGGGAAGGTGAATGGGCAGGGGTGGGTTGTGGGGGGATAGTGTTTGTTACAAGTCTGAATGGCCCAGGGGAAGAAGCTGTTAGTTAGTCTGGAGGTGTGAGAGCTGATGACCTGAGGTGCCGACCAGAGGGCAGTGGGTCAAACCGGTGCTGGGTGAAGTGCAAGGGGTCACCTGTGATGGATCTAGTTTTTCTGAGGCAGAAAGATCTGCAATGGCCTTTTGGGATGGCAGAGGACAGCCAATGTTTTTTGGGACGTGTCATTTACCCTCTGCGCAATCTTCCTGTTCCCAGTTGCGGCCCCTGTGTACCAAACCCCCAGGCAGTAGGAGAACATGGTCTCCACTGAGAAGGCCTCTAGGAGCTTCTGGTCCAGCTTATTCTCCCTCAAGACACGGTGCAGCCACTGCTGGGCCTTCTTTACCAGAGCGTTTGTGTTGTGGGTCCAGGTGAGATCAGGGGAGATGTAGGAGCCCAGAAACTTGAAGGTGGAGACAGATTCCACCCATTCTCCTTTTATTATCAGACAGGAGTGGACCCGACTGTGCCTCCTGAAGTCCATTATGACTTCTTTTGTTTTAGGGACGTTCAGCTTCATGTTATTTTCTGAACACCAGTGGAACAAGTTTTCTACCTCTACCCTGTACACTGTCCCATCTCAGCCCAACCACGGTTGTGACCTTGGTTTGGTGGGTTGGTGTGAAGCACAGCAGGGGCCTGAGAATGCAGCCCTTCTGTTCAAAGATCCAAAGACCAATCTATCAGGTCAAATCATACTTTTTGAGAAGGTGTCTGTTATGACCCATCTAGGGCCAGGCTTTTGATTTGATGACACTGATGTTTATTTAGTCTCTCTGATAGTTTTTTAAATGCTTTTTTCACTTACCTTGGTTTTTGCACTTCGTATGGAGGTTTTCAGTAAAAACACTTTCACAACACAAGCACACGCTCCAGATTTTGAAAGAACATGAAAGAACAGGCCTTAACTGACCATGAAGCAGTTTGTTAGTCAACTGAATCATTATGTCTGGACTGTGTATAAACAGCCTGTAATTCCTAACAACTTAATGGAATTGTTTCACTTAAACCCATTTTAATTTAAGATGGAAGTCTGCACTTCAATCACACCTTAATGTTTTCATTTACAATCTACTGTAGTGGTGTATAGACACAAAAATACAAAATATCCATATACTTTTGGACCAACTGCCTTTTCTTGTTTTGACTGTGAGGTTTTTATATTCAGTCACTGGGTGCTTGTTTTTTGCTAGAAAGTTACGAGCTAAATCCTTTCCTGAAGATGATTTTTATAGACATATCATATTGTAATCTGGCAATGTTTAGTGAATATACGGCCATTAAAACATTTTCAGATCTGCCACAGAATGACAGAGAGAGGAGGTAGATGCTGGAAAGGATACAAACAGATGGAGATTACACAGTCTTACCAGCAATATAAAAAAGAAAAGAATAAAAGCAGTGAATTTGATTGACGAAAGAAAGGAAAAACAAATACCTGACGCGAGTGATTACATGACACTCCAAAACATTTGCATAAGCCTCAATCTTGTTTCTATTGTGGAACAAAGAATGTTTCAGGACCAATCATTCTTCATTGACTGAAATGGGGTTTAGTTGTTTTTGTGTTATTGTGCTTGATGAGTATTAGTGATTTCACCGGGTTAATCAAATTGCAATTGTAACAAGAAGAATAGGGCTTTTGAAGAAATCCTTATGTTGGTTTTTCCAGAAAACATATATCTATGTTCTCATAAAATCTGCGTCCAATAATAAACAACATTAAAGATGCTATAGAGCATTCAGTACCATTCAAATTCAGCATCCAGCAGAACTGCAACTGAGAGCAGAGTCAACTTTAGGCCCTCTAGCAGTGAATAATTCGCTCCAGCTCAGAAAAGCTAGATCAGTGTTGACTCTGGCTGTACCGTGTAGCTGAAGGCTGCGGCTTCTATGGCGGAGGAAAATCTGAAAGGTCGCCTCCAGCTGAGTGCACGGACTGCACTCTGCCACCTGGCTTTTACAATGCCGTGTGGGAGGTCACTCTCCAGTCTCTTAACAAACAAAGGGAAGGCCAGTAGTTTAGAAGGGAGTGACTCACATGCACTAAAATGCATGTGTGGCGGAACTGACTAGCCAAACACCGAACAGAGAAATACATCGAAACACAAAACAAGGGAGTCTGTGCTAAGGATGTCTTTACCACGTCTTTACATAGCAATAAAGTTTTATAAACTACAGTAACTCCTTCAAGGAGAGGGTTACTCAAAGATTTGATATTTGTCCAAAGCATTTTTACAATTTCAGTGTCAGAATAATTACACTAAAAGTTGTGTTACAGGCTCAAAACCTGAAGTTGGTGCCTATAAACTTGTCTTCCACGTTTCAAATCCTTTCTCTAAGGATGTTAAAAAATGTTAAGATGAACTAAAATGATTTCTAAAATATAAGATGAGCATCAGAGACTCAGTTAGTCAATATTGATATGGTCTGTGGGAATTTTTGAACTATATATATGCATGCATATTGTGAGCAGCAAATACGTATAGATTTTAAAAGAGTCATAAAACTCACACACAGTTTGCTTAAACCTTCAGAATCATTTATTACTTGAATAAATTCTGAAAGTAGCAACCCATAGCTGTAAAGTATACTTTATACTTACTTACTTTGCTTTTATTGCATTTTATACTTTTACTAATAAGCTGATGTCAAACCAATGCATCACTGCTCTAAATACAGTATAACTGCAACATCACAAGAACAGTTCAAAAAACAATCACACTGAGAATTTAGTAGGGTTACCTTTCACACTTAATTTATTTCAATCAAATCTCAGATATATCATTGCAAAAATGATGACGAACATTTAACCCTTTGACTGATCCGATGAGCCATCAGCAGGCGAGTCCCCGAACTAGATGAAATTGGATCATATCTGACATTCAAACGCCTCTGCTGGAGCTTGATGCAACAGTCTGTGTGGGAGTGGAACTATGCAGGAGCCATTGATTACCCTGTGGGTGTGCTAACAACCATATTTTGCTTCATAAAAAACACATAATAATCCTTTACTGCTACACTGATATATTTGAGCTGCCCATTACTGATATAAACTTATAATAAACCACTTTAACTTGCGTTAGTGCAATAAAAATATTCTGGAAATAACTCTTTGGGATTGTGATGGTTTCGTGGCTGAATCTATCTTTCCTTCTAGCTGGCTGGAGCTAAAATCATGTCAGAGATGCAACACTCATGAGCAGGACAGCTCTCTCTTCCTCTGGCTTGTTTCTTTTCTCTTTTTTCATATTTTGTATTTAGCATAATTTATAAACTATAATAAAATAATAATTTCATTATTTTGGCCACTTTTTGGATGGGGATGTGATAATACACACTCAACAGAAGCTTTGTTAACACAGCCAATATCTACATATTTGATGCACTCACCAAACACTTTATTAGCTACACCTGTTCAGGAGATTATCATAAATATCTAATCAGCCAATCAAGGGGCAGAAAGTGCATTTAGCTATGTAGACATGGTCAACACAACCTGCTGAAGTTCAAAGCGAGAATCACAATGGGGATGAAAGGTGATGTAAGTGACTTTGATTGTGGGATGTTGTTGGGCCTGAGTATTTCAGAAAGTGCTGATCTGCTGGGATATTTTCACACAACCTTTTCTAGTTGACAGAGAATAGACTGAGAAGAGAAAATATCTAGTGGCAGTTTTCTAGGTGAAAATATATCTTGTTGATGCCATAGAGGTCAAAGAGGAGTGACCAGATAGCTTCGAGCTGTGGGCAACAGTAACTCTGAAAAATACTTGTTAGGCTCAACAACACATTAAATGTTGAAGCAGTTGGGCCACAGGAGCAGAAGACTAGACCGAGTGACACATTCGAATGGCAGAATTTGGCATAAACACCAAGAAAAGATGGCTCAGTCCTGCTTTGTATCACTGTTTCTGGCTGCTGGTGGCAATATAAAGTTGTGGGGGATGTTTTCTTGGTACACTTTGGTTTTAAACAACCCAGCTGATTTGAGAAGACAGTTTTCAAGGCAAAAAGGGGTCTAAGCCATTATTGTCAAGGTGTCTAATGTACTAGTGAGTGTAATTTACCAGAGTGGGTGTAAGTGGTCACAGTGCAAGATTGAGAGAAAAATGGACTTTTGCTACTGTAAAGCCTAAATGTGAAAGATGAAAGTCAGACTCTATTTGAGAATAAAACATACTTCAACAGTGAAGGCTGGGTTTATTGAATTTATTGAATCTGCTTATCAGTTTACAAAGATGAGTTTTAATTAGTTGGAGATTAATTTTATGAATCTTTTTTGTTCTGGTCTAATCTCTGTGCATTTTATTGTTCACTGTTTATCTTAAACAGAAATATATAAAGGTTAGATGGTTATGGTTAGGGTTAAGAAATCACACTAAAAGTTGGAGCTGGTCACCTGGCAAAACTTAGTGAGGGTTTCAGCCTGAGAGGTGACCAAGAACCCAATGGTCACTCTGACAGAGCTCCAGCATTAGTATGTGGAGAAAGGAGAAGTAAGGAAAATCCTTTCTGCAGAGTTCCAACAGCCAGACCTGTATGGTAGATTGAAGCAACTCCTTGGCAAAGGCTCACGACAGCCTGCCTAGAGTTTGCCAAAAGGTGCCTGAAGGATTCTCTGGCTATAAAAACACAAAGTTTTTGGTCCAGTGAAACAAAGATTGAACTGTTTGTTATGAATGCCAAAATGTCTGGAGGAAAGCAGCCCCTGTTCATCACCTGGGCAATGCCAGTCCTACAGTGAAGTAGCATGGTGGCAGCATCATGCTGTTGTGAGCGAGGGTTCAGCAGCTGGAACTGGGAGACTAGTCAGAGTCGAGGAATGCAGCAATGAACAGAGTCATCCTTGATGATAACCTGCTCCAGAGCGCCCTGGACCTTTTTTAACAGGACACAACCAAGATGACAAAGGAGTAGGTTCATGATCGTAACCATGTCATTGGTTGTCGTGAGTGATCTTATCATAGTACTTTGATAGTAGCCATTGCAGAGCAGCTGTTATGAAATATGAAAACAAGCAAGAGTATTGCTTGGTTTCTTTATCATCAGATCATCAGTGAGCAGCAGTGCTGCTGGACATTATGCTAAACAGTGAGCGCTTGCAGACACAAGGTTGTGTTTGAAGTCGACTTTGATAGTAAATTATAGTGCTGATGGTCACGGTTTTATCATTAACATTAAGTGTTAATCTGCCTTTCCTGTGAGCCACTCACTATTTCGTTTATTTTTGAGGAATATATAAGAAAACATGCACATTTTACAGCATAAAATCTTTATCAGGTCTTTCACATGAGTGCTGAAGGTGGTATTATATTGCGTCATCCAGCACCCCTTTACATGACATGTTGGCTTGGATTAAGAAGCATATACTTTTTCTCCTAGTAGAAATAATTAATTGGAAATTGCATAATTTCCTTTCATATATTTGCTTCAAGTGATCCCCAAAGCTTTTACAGTAAGTAGGCTTTCTCTCTCGACTAGGATATCCACAGTCCTTCTTCTTTTTTCTTTTTTTAGCCGCTCCTTGGTGTATTTTTGAGTGTGCTTAGGATCATTGTGTTTTTGAAAGGTCCATTTCTGGACTTCAACCTGTACTTTCAGGCAGACAAGCACTCTTTGATGTGATGCAGACTTCAGAGTTGAATCAATGACTGCAAGGTGCCCAGTCACAAAGGTGGTGAAACAACCCCAGACCATAACATTTCAAACACAGAGCTTCACACATCACAGCTGACATGAGGTTTCTCCTTAAGAAAAAAGAAAAAAGCTTGTGTGCACCAAACACATCTACTGCTGCCCGAGTATATATTTTATTTGTAAAAAATATATTCAGTGTACAGCCACTGTGTTTGAAAGAGGATCAAATGTTTGCTTGTCTGAATGTGTTCAAAAGTGCAGTGCAATAGCACTTCTTCATGGTATAATGAAGAAGTGCTATTTTCAACAGTGACAGGTTTACTGCGCTCTACCAATAATGCCTCTGGCTCCCTCTACAGACTGAGGCAACACTGATCCAGTGAACAAGAATAGCAACCACAACAAACCCAGCAACAATGCGAGAAAAACAAAATGACTGCGATAAAAGTACAGATGCAAACAACAGCAATTACAGCAGTGTCAGAGCAGCAGGGTAGCATCCCTAATTGTTCTCCTCCACACTGTCCAGGCTTCAATAGGCTAAAGAAGGAGAAAGGAAAAAAGGAGAAAGCATCAGCCCTCATCCTCCTTCAGGCCAAAACCATTAGGATTGCTGGATCCAGAGAGCCATGGCAAGCCAAACTCTCACACCACTGGAGTCATGGCGTGTCTGTGTGTGTCCCCCTGGCCTGGCTGCTTTACTTCCTATGGCCAATTTCCTTGTAATTTCTCCTTCCAACAATTCCTTATTAGGCTGCTTTACAGCTATTATAAGTGCTGCTGAGGGTGAATGGCAACAAGAAAAGTGTTGGACAAAACTGGCACAGTTGTGAGGTGTGAAAAAGAAGAGGTTGTTGTGGAAGCAACTGGGCTTCTTGATTGCCTCCAGTCCCTAGTGAGGTTAAGTTAGAGAACAGAGGCATGAAGCAAGGAGCTGAATTCCAATCTGCACTTGTTCAAGTGGTGTGTGTGTGTGTGTGTGTGTGTGTGTGTGTGTGTGTGTGTGTGTGTGTGTGTACAAACAAGACTGTGAGATTCCAACCATACAGCAGATTCCTAACATTCCCTTGCTGTGCGCACGTGTGAGAAATCCAAGTCAAAAAGGTTAAAAAAAGGTCGACCTCTCCATCTGGAGGGTGACATCATCACTTATCCCAGCCTTCCTCCTCTTCGTTTTGCTCAACATTCATCCTGATCATAGTCTTGCTCACTCAATCTCAGCACTGAGCCAACTCTCTTATGTCTTTGGTCTCTGACTGGCTGCCAGGCGTGTGCACCTTGGGACTACAGTGACTGTTGGCAATTTTTTGAAGAGACTTTCCTCCCAGGAAGTTTTATATTTGCTTTACTATGCAGAGCTGCTATTTTACTTTAACTTGGCAACACAGAGGCCAGCGAGGAGCTCAGGCAACACATGAATCACATCTCCTCCTTTGAAAGCACAAACTGTTGAGAGGCCACTCCTAGATTTCCTTCTTTCTTTTCTGAAGATTTATAGGGCTTCAAAATGAAATCCATACATTTAACATTTTTAACTCAAGTGAAAAAAGAGAGTGTGCACATAAATCTTTGTGCCAAATCTACAAGCAGAAAGTGAAGGACTCAGTGACTTTGTAGTCTGACCCACAGTTCACTGTTGTGATCATATTTTATGCCCAGCTTTATCACAGTAAAATATTACTTTGCTTGTGTGTGCTTTGTTTGACTAGCTTTTAGTTGGAATAGGTTAATCACATGAGATCAGTTATAGCAAGTAAAGCAAATTTGTCACAGGCATAAAGCTGTTATGAAGGACTTTTGTAATTATGCAGAGAAGGAAAAGTGACATTTTTAAGCAGCCATCTTCTAGAGCTGCTAAAAATGGCTTTTATAGAGGCTTTACTTAAATAATTGAATGCTTTACAGAAAGATGTCAGACAATACTTTAAAATGGCCCTCCTAACATCTGTTACCTGAAAAAAAGAAGAAATATCCCAGATTCAAATTGGTTTAACAGGTAAAAAACTCTTTCTATTATCTGTGATTGCTCAACAAATCATTGGGGCTAGAGATTTCAGTTTTAAAGTAGTGGATGCCACCAAAAAGAGGAAAAACTACACATCTGTCCAAAGATATTTTTTTCTTTTACACAAATGTGCTGGCTCGTTTAAATATTTTCCTGCAAAGTCCAGTCTGACCTTCTTGGTCAGTGTAATCAGTGGTTCACACCTTGCTGTAAATCTTGCCATTTCTTCATGTATTTACATTCAAGAAACCATCTCTTTATTGTTGACATTGACAATGAAACCTGCCTTCTCAAAATTACATTAAAACTACAGTGACACAATACAAATCCAATGCTTTTTAATCAATGGTAAATGGCCTGTATTTGTATAGTGCTTTACTTGGTCCTAAGCACCCCAAAGCAGAGGTGGGACCAAGTCATTGTTTTGCAAGTCTCAAGTAAGTCTCAAGTCTTTATCCTCAAGTCTCAAGTAAGTCTCAAGTAATGTCAGGCAAGTCAGAGTCGAGTCTCAAGTCACTGGTGTAAAAGTCCGAGTCAAGTCACAAGTCTGAAACTTTGAATTTCAAGTCCTTTCGAGTCTTTAAAAAAAAAAAAAAAAAAAATGTTGCAGTTATATGCTAAATGTAAATATTAGACCATGTAATTTTAAAATCTGTGTTTTTCTCAACACATGACAAAATAGTGAACTTAGAAAATATACACAAATTGTGAAATTGCACCTCTTTAAAATGCAGCTCAATTAAACCTAGCTCCAAGAATAATTTTCACCGACAGTTCTGAGATAAGCTGCATGTTATTCTTGGATGCGGTTGTAGGACCGCTTTAAAATCGCATGACAAAAATATCATACACATTAAAAAAAACTGCATCACCAACGTAGCCTGGACAACATTTGCTAGTTAGATGAAGTCAGCTATCTCATCGTAGCATATTTATATGCATATTTATAATTATACGGTTCTTGGAGTGAGTGCATACACTCATGAAGTTTAGTAACTTCAGGTCACTGCAACAAGCCCAGGTACAGTTTACCGACGGATGGGTGCAGGACCTTGAAATGCACCGTGTAGAACGAAAGACCATCGTACGTATCATAAGTTTACCAGTCTCACAAATCGTCTTCATAAATACACATTCGTTAACCGTTTATTAATAGGACCTTTGAGCTCAACGGTAATTAATTAGTAGTGGAAATAATTTCTGGTAGCATCACAGAAATGTAGCAGTGACAATAATACTGTATGCTGTAATCGTACTGGGCAATTAGTGATACAAAAACTGTTTTATCCTGTGAATAAAAGTATATGTTTTTGTCAATGTACCATAATAACAGAAGCGAAACGCAATATTGTGTCAGGACAATTCACTATTTATGCACAATAAACAAAGGAGCATAGCGCGACAATTTCTGTTCAGCGCCAGACTTGCTTGTAACCTATATCACCAATTATGTTATGAAAATGACGCATTAACTACAACAGCAGACTGACCTTTGTGGAAATGCTTGGAGCAGACTAACCTGTGAGCTGGAGTGTTCTGGGACGTTATATTTGGTCTTTGAATGGCTGCAATCCAGGCCATCCGTCGCCTCTTTGTTACTTCGGAAACATGGCTCGAACAATTTCTCTTCAACGACGTAATCCGATAACAACCGATCTCTTTACCCGTCGGCTTCCCGTGGCTGTCATGCGACCGGCTATTGCAGTTAATAATACAACAGCTTCTTGACATTTTTGTGTTTCTTTTTATCGCTGTGTGACTGATTTAATTGAAAGCCTGCGTGCGCTAGTACCGCTTGCCACGAGTTCCCAGAATCCTTTGCGGTTCTACCCGTGAATGACGTCACATTTTCAATCTCTATATAATATGCATGTTAAATTTTATATTTGGGGTAAAATATCAAGTCTTTTCAAGTAAACCGGTTCAAGTCCAATTCAAGTCCCAGGTCATTGGTGTAAAAGTCCAAGTCAAGTCACAAGTCTTAGAACATTTTTTCAAGTCAAGTCTAAAGTCATATAATGACTCGAGTCAGATTGACTCGAGTCCACACCTCTGCCCCAAAGCGCTTTACACTATACACAATCATCCACCCATTCACACACTGGCGATGGCAAGCTACAGTGTAGCCACAGCCGCCCTGGGGCGCACTGACAGAGGCGAGGCTGCCGGACACTGGCGCCACCGGGCCCTCTGACCACCACCAGTAGGCAACGGGTGAAGTGTCTTGCCCAAGGACACAAGGACCGAGACTGTCGGAGCTGGGGCTCGAACTGGCAACTTTCCGATTACAAGGCGCACATCAAACTCTTGAGCCACAATGTCTGATGTTATTCTTGTTTCATGTGTCATAAAATAACTAGCCTCATCTGGCCATAAAACTGCTTGTCAGTCTGCTGTCCCATCAATTCTGAACCTCTGAAGGTGCATGGCTCTTATTTTTAAATGGTTTTTGTAACCCCCCCCCAATAATTAAAGTCTGTAGTTCAGTCACACACTGATTGTTTGATTTTGAATCCACTATGATAGTGTAAAGAGGGAAAACTACAAAAATTGTGCTTTTGTCCCAAAACACTATGGAGAGTGGCTGTAAATGAAATTAGTGGATGTCTTTGCGTTGGAGGCTTTGGCAAGGGCAAATGCCGTCAATGAGTACCAGTAACAACAAACATAGTGTTCCCTGATCTCTTATGGTGTTCCACTTCTGGTCTATTTTTGAGACAACCATTTGGGTAATGTGGGAATAGGCTACTTCTATGTATGATGCATCCATAATCAATAAAGAGCTAACAATAACAAGAAACCAAAAGACAGGAAAGAATAGGATCAATATGTCACATAATTTATTCATTATCCTAGAAATATGCCTCCTATTGCCAAAGATGTCATCCGTAAAAAAAATAAATAAATCCTGGATCTTCAAATACAGCTATCACCAATAGCAGCGTTTACTAACCTTTTGGAGCCACGGCACATATTTCACATTAGAAAAATCACACCACCAAACAAAAATGTCACAAAAAGCATACTGATCATTCCCCCCCCCCCCCACAGCAGGTATATTAGAATCAGCCAGTACACCGTTTTTGGTGTCTGACCACTACTCATGCTTGGGCCTTCATTTGGGTCGGAATTTTCTCCAAGACTCAGGTCAGACTGACTACTTTTTCATTTCAAATTTTTATCGATTGCTATTATGCGCTGCGTCATCTCACTCGCAACATGACTATTATGTAATTTCTTCTTCGTCTTCTTCTGTTTTACTGGCAGTTGGCAACCCGTTTATTAGAGCAGGTAGTTGTACTGCCCTCTAGTGGAAGAGAATGTAATTGTTCTGCCCGTTACTCACGCGGTCACTTAATCAGATGGAACAAGATAATCTTCCACGGCACACCTGATCACTTCTCATGGCACACCACTGTGCGGCACAGTGGTTGGGAAACACTGACCTATAGTATTATGTCATGTCATAAAAAGTGATCAGATGTAAACTTTTGCATTAGGTTGTTTACTTATATCTATAATAATTATTCTATGAATGGAAAGTACAGGATGATGTTTGGTTGTATGGCAACAACTTAAACTGATCTAACAAAACACTTCTTGGGAAAATAAAATCTAGTTTGGATCTAGAATCTAAACTATTTAGATGGTGTTATTTCTCTAAATTGGACTCTTAAAATTGAACTTCCAATACTAGTAACAACACTGACTCCAATAACTTGTTTGATGCAGTACTGTGGAAAAAAAATGAGTCACCTCCTCATTTCTTTATATTTTCCTACAAGCACATTTGCAAACATGAAATATCACATGTAAAGAAAAAAAAGTATCTCTTAAGTTCTGTGTCTGTTCTTCGGTGGATTTTTTCCTATTTCTTAACAACATGACTTTCAGCTACTATTCTGCTATAGATGTTTTTTAAGACTTGGTGTTCTTTTGTCCTTCAGTTTCATCTAAATTTCTAAAGACACACTGCACCTCATGCAGAGAAATGCCACATTTTCAGCTAGCAGAACTTTCAGAATGAGATTGTTGATGCAAAAAATGCAGTTTTATAGAGCAATGTTGTCTGTCAAAAGGGGTTTGACAGACAACATTGCTCTCTTTAAAATGGCATTTTTCTTGATAATAACTCAGTGTTAAGTAGTTTAACACACAAACAAACAAAAAAAGATTAATCTGAAAATGGTCAACTACAAGGACTTGACTGAAATTAAAACAGTAAATGGACTGGTTCTTATACAGCGCTTTTCGTCTCTTCTGAGCACTCAAAGCGCTTTACACAACTTGTGCATTCACCCATTTGCACAAGCACATTGTTCTAAATGCTTTCTAAGTAAAATTCACACACATTCATACTCCGATGGATGCATCGGAGAGCATTAGGGTTAGTATCTTGCCCAAGGATATTTGGCATGCAGACTAGGGGAAGCCAGGAATCGAACCACCAACCTTCCGATCAGTAGATGACCTGCTCTACCTTCAGAAAGCTCAAGACCAGTTTAATTACAAATTCCTTGAACACAAGATATAAATAGTACTGTACTATAGCTAATTTTGTGTTTTCACCTCCAATAGAAACACTGTGTGAGGCTCTTTTCTGAACATAAATAGAGACATTAGTCAAAATTATTCAAAAAGCATCTGTAGCTCATTTGTTACCCAGAGCGACTGGAGACACAGCAAAAAAGCAGGGTTGCATTTTTAAATTTCATATGTAAAAACATGCAAGGTGAATACATACCAATATATATTTTCTTCTATAAAGGGGCACAGTACAAGTATTAAGCAAAGAGCCTAAGTTCCAAAAAAGCAGCTGTAGTTTTAATTCTTTAAATAGTTAATTACATGAATTGAATAAGAAATATGGCCACATATGACAGTTTTCACAGCTGATATCACATGTTTTTGGCTTGAAAGAACTCCTTTATCTGTTCTATGTGAATCTGTTTGTAGCTGTGAAACAGAGCCATGGTCTTGCACTACACTGATCCATTTAACCAATGACAGGATGTAAGGTAGACGTTGACTGGCATCCATTATTGCAGATGCACAGAGAAACAGGCTAAATGGCCAATACAGAGAATAGAGAAAGAAATAGACTTACTGTGTAGTCTACAATGAAGTTGGTGGTGTTGACTCAGGGACACTGGGAGGTGTCAAAACAGTGAACTCTATAAAACTGCTTTTCTTTGGTCTGACTGAGATATTTATTAAAGACAGTAGCGGTACGGTTGATGTGGGGCGATCGTGGCTCAAGAGTTGGGCGTTCGTCTTGTAATCGGAAGGTTGCCGGTTCGAGCCCCAGCTCCGACAGTCTCAGTCGTTGTGTCGTTGGGCAAGACACTTCACCCGTTGCCTACTGGTGGTGGTCAGAGGGCCCGGTGGCGCCAGTGTCCGGCAGCCTCCCCTCTGTCGGTGCGCCCCAGGGCGGCTGTGGCTATACTGTAGCTTGCTATCACCAGTGTGTGAATGGGTGGATGATTGTGTATAGTGTAAAAAGCTTTGGGGTACTTAGGACCAAGTAAAGCGCTGTACAAATACAGACCATTTACCATGTGTATTATTTAAGTGAAGACAGATAACACTAATAATACCCCTGGCAAGCATTAATGCAGTAGTAGCACAAGAAATGCATTTGGCAACATTTAAATTTCACTTATTCTCAATAAAATGAATAAGTATGGGTCAGACAGGGATGTTCAGCACCACAAAGTGATCAGCAGAGACACGTGTCCTCACATATCCTGGAAAGAAAGATGACCCAGAGCACAGTGGTGTTAGTCAGCATGTTGCATTTCTGTTCCTAAGCTTAGTCACCACATTGAAATTTTAGCTGGCAAGACAGCGATTCCCTTCTGAAATGTGTAAAATTTTGATGGACACCAGGATACCACAAGTCTGTGGGATGTAGTGTAAAACATGACTAAAAAAACAATCTTAGGTTTAAGGTGTTCTACTCACGAAAGTACAAAGAAAAAGAAAACAAAAGACTCCACTAGGCTAGAATGACAGCTAAGCATCAGCCTACGCAGTAGATGTTTGGCTCTGAGTCAGTCACAAGTCAGATTTCTGATCAACCAAAATAAGAGTCAGTTTCTACTGTCAAACATTTTCAAACAAAAATAGTCACTTTTGTTTTGTTCCATCTTCAAAGATTAAAAAATTGGCTTGTTAGTTTGTCTCTTAAAAAAAGAAATATGACTTTAGTAATATAGCTTGTCATCAGACAAAATTTGAAGATGACTGAAAGTTAATACAATTTAAAAATAACCACAAAGAAATCAGTTTTGATATTAAGTATTTTATATTCATTATTTTACTGTTTTACATGGAAAAAAAATAACAAAGAAATCCTCGAGCTTGTGGTTCTCGGAAGCTTTCTTTGTAAATACTACGTTACAGAGGACAGAGGCCATATCTGTATGTAGAAGAAAACAAAGATCCTGAACTGCAACAAGAAGAGACATTTCCCTCCTGTTAGATGGAATTTTCCCAAATTAGAAAACAAGATACCAAGGTTGTGGATGGTGTGCAGGTGAAGTGATACAGCAGCTTTACAGATGGTTCAGAAGCAAAAATAACACGACAATGTGTGCCAGTGGAGGTGGGTGGATTCGGTTTAGTTGCACAGGCAGCCAGAATGAGAAAGAGAGAGAAATAACAGAAAGAAAAACGCATTTGGTGCACATGTTCCAAAAAAATACAAAAAATACACACAACATGAAATCTAAACTGCTTGCATTTAAACATATAAAGTCTCAGAAGGCCCGCCGTCTCTTTGGCCTCACGGCTTGTTGCTTCATCTTGTTGCTCATTCCTCTCTTCTGTCTTTCTCTCCTCAGGTCTGCTTTAATTATCAGCTGGTTGCTGCCAGCACCGAGTAACCACTCCTGACAATCAGGTGTGGAGTAACAGGGAGATGAACACATTTCACACACACACACACACACACACACACACACACACACACACACACACACACACACACACACACACACACACACACACACACACACGTCGTCACACTTAAACGAGATGCATGCAATCATGTGTCTCTGTAAACATAAACAATGGGAGATACCAGCAGAGAGTCTTATTATCAGCAGATATGCTAATCAGCGTCACTCTCACACACATACGCACACCGTGGTCCTTCAGAATGATTCAGTGTGCTGGGAGCAGCAAACAATGACGGCCATATAGCAGGCAGGTGGGAAACGAGAGCGGGGGTGAGCGAGTATTAATTACAGGTGCGACGGAAAAGCTTGAGAAGAGGAAGAATGAGTGGACAAGGAGAAAACATGAGGACGGGAGAAGGTGGATGTGGGAAAAAATGGAGCCGTGTGAAGATAGATCAGAGGAGATGGGTAAAGAAGAATGATTGTGGCTGAACAGGCAGATGGTTAGATGTGTAGAGGAGCTCTCGGAAAAGCTAAAAGTAAATGATGACTGATTTCACTGGGTAAAAGGAGCATTATGCAATTTAGTGAGAATAAACAGAGGGAGAAATATTTTCCAGTGAACAGTTTCCTGTTTGTTTGTTCTTCTACAGCCATCCACACACAACTCAGCTCAGTGAAATACAGTGAAATATGAAATAACACACAAATCAACACATGGCAGGGATGATGGGCATACCACATATAATAAATGAATAAATAAAATAAATAATCTTATATATATGTCATATTCACAGGTGAAGGATGTATTTGCAAATCACATTACAGGAAAACAAGTTTAAGCCTCAAATCATGCCAGCAAGTATTTGACATTCACAGTTGTAGTATTTAGATTTTGAATTTGTGTGTAATATGCACTTTGCAATGCTATGATGGACTATTTTTGGAGATCCACGTTATGCTTTCAAACTTATTCATGTAGAAATGAACGGTGGTGTAGAATGAATGGGAAAACAGGGCAATGATATACTTTAGGAAAAAGTCCTCAGGAACGCCTTCAGGAAAACCTCATAAACAAACTTACATCAGAGACAAAAATAAGTTGTATCAGCCTGAGCTGTTCTCAAAGGCATTTAACACCAAGCACAGCTTCTGCTTCACACAACAACTCTTGTTAAAAGGCATAACTGCATGTGTGTGTGTAATAGGAAAGTATGTGCATTACACCTGAACTATACCTGAGGATAAGACTCATTTATTAGTCTATACAGGAAGCTGCCAATAATTTTCTGATCATGCCTGGGCATGGCCACGGCTGAAGGGTGGTTAAGGCTTTTCCCAGCCAGAGACCGCTTGATTAGATTTCCATAGAGGATTTTTCGAGGACATCCTGGACCCTTTGCCTTGTTACCTAAACTTTTCCTGAGCTGCTTTTTGTCTAATAGCCGTTCTGCTAGCAGATGTCGCTTCCATAGGGGTTGTGCTTAGTTTAGATGGTATGAATAAAAACCATGTGAATGCCAACGCCCAAGGTTTGCCAGGACGATCAATGGTATACAACTCTGCTGTAGCTGATTAGCATATGCATGATATTTCGACATGCACTCAGTGGTTGGTATAATTAGAACAGGTCCACATTCCACCCTAATGCCACCCCATGTCTGTACTCCACACTGCAGTTTTGTTGCATTTGTGTTGCACCTCGTCGGTGTTGCATTTCGTTCTCATTGTGTTGCATCAGATGGAAGTGCCCAAGTTCAAATATAATCTGTCGCAAGTTTTATTATATTTTTTTTCCACGTGCTACATTGAAATAATGAGCAGCAAAGTTCATAATGGTTGTTCTCTGGAGTAATGGCGCATACAAAAATTATTAAATGATTGGCAGTTTGAAGAGCTATTATGTTTCCATTCCAAAACAAAGAAAAAAAGAGAGCGATAGAAAAGATTTGCTATCTTTTTACTGCCATTTGGACAAATTGGAGGAGCGTTGGTGTGTATATGCAGGTATATCCACCTCTGGAAGGAGGGACGTGTTCCCTGCAGAACGTATATCTTGAAGAATAACGCTGCCTTCAACATTATATTTGCATTATGTTATTTATTGTATTCCTTTGAAGTCAAACACAAATCCCACGTAGCTAGCTTAAAGCCACAGTTTACTCACTTATGAAGACCCGACTACACTGTGGAACATGCAGAATTTGAACTATAATCTTCCATACTTATATCTGACTAGCGCCTGTGGGTGTAATGTAGGTTGTCTCAGAGCAGGTTTTGTTTACAGATGGCACAAATACCTAACCTTTATGCATAGTGATGAAGCAGGAACAGATGCTTTTCCCCTCTGCTCCACTTCCACAAAATAACAGCATTCAGTGGAGAAGACAAAGGAACAGAAAAAAGCCCCACAGAGGCAACACTGTATAAAAGTATCTTCTTTCCAAGCAGGCTGTCAAAATGGCAGATGGTAAAATGTATAATGTAGGAGAGGGAGAAGGTAGATGTGACACGGAAAACATGGATGTCGGTAGAAAATTACTCATGCATTCTATAATCTCTGGTAGTGATGAGTTGGTCTGCAGAAACCCTTGTGAGGCACACACAGGCACACGCTTCTGTTCAGTTTGGCTGATTAAGGTGCCGGTCAGATAACTAGTCGATTCTGTGTGCGTGTCTGTGCGTAATTACTACTCTGCCGTGGAACCATAAATGTCGGACTTTTTCTTTCTTTAATCACATTTGCATCAGTCTTCTTATCTCTTTCCTCCCACAAAAATAGTATAAATACACACACACTCACACACACACACACAGCTGCATATCAGTCTGTGTCCATGTGAGATCCAACCTGCAGAGGTACTCAGTTCCTGCTCTATTACCATCCAAAGTCTGAAGGCCCAATTACCATCTCGCAAGTTGTCCCTTGACTCAGACCTCAAAGAACATTTGAATATAGCAAATTCACCTTTTTTTAAAGCTTCAGTCATTGAAAGTGACCAAAAAAGAAACTACTACCACAGACACAGGCTTCTTGGGGGCACCGGTCCCCAACCCCCGGGTCCCTGTCTTTTCCCGTGTTGTAGTTGTGTGTCATTTTTTTAAAAGAAATATTTACGTGTTACCATAGTGACCAGAGAGCATTAAGAGACAGAGAGGAGGATGTTACTCTCAATGTTGTTGGTGCATTTCAGGAGGATGCTGCTAATAAAGTTACACAATACAGTGAATTTACGTTTATTATTATATTTACAAAAAACCACAGTTTTTGTCTTGGTCGTATCATTTCATACCTTAAAGGCCGGTCTGTGAAAATACTGTCTGACATTAAACCGGCTGCGCAAAAAAGGTTGGGGGCTGCTTTTTTAAGTTGTTGGTCTGCATCAGTTGATGAGTTTGTAAACCTTTCCCCGTGGTTTGGTTTGTTTTCACACAGAGAAAAATCCAAGTGAATCAAAATGCGTCACGACAAACAATGTGAGACCATCTGTTCAGTCCACTCACTGGCCAGATGTGTGTGGGGTGGGAGCAACAAAAGTAAATGCAGGTGCTGTGAAAAAAACAAACAGAGAATTTATGTTCATTTCACAGCTAGCCTGTACAGGCCTTTGCACATCACCTTCCTGCATTGAGAATACAAAGCACAAATTGTACCAGACGTTCTTTTTAGCTTGAACGTAACGTACTGCCATTTGACACCAAAAACAAAATGCTATGGAGTTTGTTTGTTTTTTTTAAAGAGGACAATCACTTTAACATAAAATGTTATATCCAAAATGAATATCCAAAATGAATGTTACTTGCTTGGCTTTCCTTCCTGCTGGTCCCTTTAGACGTTGCCACAGTGGACCTTCTGCCTCCATCTCACCCCCTTGCATCACCCTCTGCCCTCTTTCACTACATCTATGAACCTCCTCTCTGTTTTTTTTTTCTTCCTCTTGCCTAGCAGCTCAGTCTTCCACATCCTTCTGCCAATATATTCTACGGTGGCCCCTAGAGATCAAATGCACTGCAACTTAAGAAAACACCAGCAAACAGAAAATGGCTGCAAAAACACAAATCAGAAACAAAAAGAAAACAAAACTGCCAAATGGGGAAAACAGTAATGTGACAAGTAACATGCTAACAGTAAACAGTTAATAGCATTCAGCTAATATGAATCATGTGATTATAAGACATATTACCTAACCCCTTTCCTCCTTTACAATACTAATAAATGCTCTGCTTCTTTTTCAAAGCTGGTCTGTGAGCTTATCATTTCCCCACTTCCATTTTGTCTTATTGTTGTTGCTGTTGTTGGTTGGTTTTGTTTTGCTTTTTTAGAGCATTTTTTCTATTAGGCAGTGTTTTTTGAAGTTGCAATCTGCTTGATCTCTCAGGGCCACCGTAATATCCACTATCTGCACAAACTACCTCAAACTTGCCTCTAACTTTGCCTCCAATAAGCTAAGCCTGTCCCTCTGATATAGTTCTTCCTTTCCGTCCAATTCACTCCCAACAACAATAGCCACATAGCCACATAGCCAAAAGTGGCAAAACATACAATAGCTTATCTTACTACCATTTTGTACGCGACTGTCTCTACCATCATCCTTCTTGTCTTTCTTTGTCTTTCTTCTTCTTGACCAGTCTTGTTTATACTTGCAGATTTTTTAAATTACCAAATATTTTATCCTAATTAAACTGCAATAAACTGAATCTCTACCTTTGTTTTCTATTGTGTGGACTCGTAAATGAGTTAACTCCATAGTAGTTTAGAACATGGATACAACAAACAAATGAAGTTTATGATGCATGTCAGACACTTTGTGGTTGCGATTGTAATTCCTACTATTTAAACGTCTTATTTGGTAGAAGAAAATTCTACAAATGCACAGAGGAGCAGAAGCAGATTACATAATGAATAATGATGTAGCAGCCCTCTGATATTTAGAGTATAATATTCTTACCTTACTTACATCATTAAGTTCACTGTAAGACATCGACAATATTTGTATCTGTATAGCAACACAAAGAAAATAAACACTCAAATCAAACACAAACTATGTATGCCATCTTGTTTTGCGCTCTAATTTTATCCATCATCCAAGTACAATTGTCTGGTGTTTGGTTAGATTTATCACTGAGAAAGTATGGGATGCTGACTCAGCTGTAGACTAAGGCAAAGAAGCTTTGAAACTTTAAAGACCAGAGTGAGTAAGTTACATAAAATCCCCCAAAGTCATTTATTATAATAAAGTAGAGAAAATCAGCACAGAAAAGAAACACACAAACACGAGCTCTTAACAGCCTCTGTCTTAACCTGGTTTAAGCTGATTGAAACTATGAAACTAGTGAGAAAATAATGCTGAGGGTACCTACCTAATAACCCCCTGCTTTGTTTGCTTCGTATTTTGACTGAAAACGATCAATCACCTCCTGAGCAGTTTGGCAATCGAGGGAGTGCTTCCTTGGTATCAGCTCCTCATAACAATTTGTGTCTACCAGGAGAACGGCCTCCATGCATGGGGGAGACAGAGGCTGAAAAATACATGTTATGGAAGGCGAGGCGCAAACCTTTAAGACAAACACTATTAAGTTTGGATAAGAGGTACAACACCATTAACACTTCATGAACGAGAGCACACACACTTACTCAAACTGCAACAGTGTTAACAAATGTACAGCAGAACTGAAACTGATGCAAAGAAAGTTGATCTTTTAATCACGTCTTCTACATTTATAACAAGTGCTGAAACCATTAGCTGCTCTAAATATCCAAATCACTTTGTAAACTGACAGAACATTAAAATATCATTTTTTAACCACACGTTCTCTGATAAAAATCCTCAGGGTGATGTAGGAGCAGTTTTATTTGCAGAACAGTAAAGTAACTGAATGTGTCGGGAATCACTATTTTAAGTCTTTAAGACTTGACTTATGTGCAAAGACTGGCGGATTGATCTTTTAGTCATCATATGTTCCCTAATGGTGATGAAAAACAATAAAATAGAGTATACTAAGAAATGCTATTAACAGTACGAAAGTCCCTTGTCTGCTTGTCATTTGCTCGGTTCATCAGCTCTATTCCCTGAGTGCATCTCCTCCACTTGTTAGCCCCCCTGGCACTCAATTCTCCCTGCACCACTGGGCTGCAGCCTGTGGGTGTGTGCATGTGTGTGTGAGTATGCAGGCAGTCCCAGCCTTCTACGTAAGGATATTTAAAGCCTTTTGGGGATGGTTGGCTTGGTAGCAGAGACAACACCTGTGCATGAATGAGTGTGTGTCATTGTGTAAGAATGTGTGTGTGTGTGTCACCCTCATCTCCAGAGGGCAATAATGAGCTGCAGTCAGGGTCAGGGGCTCTGACTTATGAGGACGTATTGATCCAACAAGCCTTGCAGTGATTGAGGGTTGTTTGTGTGGACAGTAACTTCCTATCACTGAGCTTGGAGTACTGCATTGTGGACAAGGAGGAAATAGTCTCACAATCTGTCTTCCAAACATGATGTTGTAGCACACTAGCCCCCTAACTGCAGCCACTGTAGCCATGAACAACCTGGCTGAGCCGTAAGGTTTGCAAAGCACTTAATTAAATACATTTTGTGTTTAACAGCATTCCCCCAAAATTAGCAGTAGTTAGCAAATGTTGCTTTGGACTGGATTGTTCCACAGTTGATTGCGGCAGATTGCTGCCCCTCCCTGAGCCTTGTTCTGCCAGAGATTTCCTCCCGTTAACAGGTAGTTTTTCCTTCCCACTGTTGCCAAGTGCTTGCTTGCACGGGGTCGTCTGACTGTTGGGTTTTCTCTGTATTATTGTAGCACCCTGAGGTGATACAATAAATTGAGCTTTTGGTAACTATGTAAAAGTGTTATAATATTATTAATCCACCAATCAAACCCCTACCCCCACCCTAGGGATAGCTAAGGAGGTAGCGCAGGTCACCTACTAATCTGAAAGTTGATGGTTTGATCTCTGGCTACCCCAGTCTGCATGCCAAGGGGCCTTGGGCAAGATACTTGAAGCATAAAAGAAATGCTTGTTTGACTGGATGACTGTGGCATGCTTCAAGCTTTTGTCTGCTAGAGTAGAAAAGCGCTATATAAGAATCAGTCCATTTACCCACCAACAGCTATTTGGGATTACTTTATTGACTACACTCACTTCACTCATAGTTTCATTGTCGTTCTTGGATTGGTTAGGTTTAGGAACTAGAGCTACTTAGCGTTAGGTTTTCTGCCCCATCCAAATGTACTAACACTACCTCACTTTTTCCCATGCCCTTTTTCACATTGCCATTAGAAAATGTTTAAAACTGTACTTAATAAGTGATTCATATGCTTGGTGTGGAGTAACTAACAAGGTACCTGGATGCTCTTTATCTTCATGTATAATGTTTTGATTCAGTTATTCTTCAGTCAGTTTCAATAACACATGTGCAACTTTAGCATCAAGTACAATGTTTACAACTCACGTTGCCCTTTAGCTAAAATACTGATGATCCTGAGAGCATTAGCTATATGCTCAGGTGTCAAATGCAACATCACCTCTATTCCCCATGTTTGGAGGGTTCAAGCTCAAAGCTGAAAAAGACCGTGTTGAATATTAAATGATTCTCTAGGCTTCTGTTTGGCTTCAGTGTGAACCTTTGGGTGACAGCAATTAATATTTAATTGTGTTACTTTAAAATCCAACATATTAAATGAGTCATTGCAACGGATCAAAGTGATAGCTTCAAATGGCTTTTTTTTTTTTGCATGATCAGTGGTATAAAATCAAAGGACACTGTGTACAGTGATTAAAATTGCCAAAAATATTTACAGTTTACAATCTGCACATTCATTTTAGACTTTTTCAAATAATAAGTTGTTCATTTTCTGCAAATGGTAAAACATCTTGTTAGGACCCTTTACAGTGACTTCCACACAATATATCTATACTGTCTGCACAATTTATTAATACCAGTGTATGCAGGTGGAGCTCCTGCCAATACAAAAGTAATCTTTTAGCAGTTTATGACAAGAACAAAGGAGGAGTGCAGTCAAAGAAGAAAGCAGGAAACATCAGTGGTGTGAGAAATGCTGAGCACAGTCTTACTTGTACTTGCTTTTAATCCTCCAGAGTTTAGAAATACATTTTCTCATTATGGCATTATTGTCTTTTTAAAAAATATATATATATATATATATAAATAATTATTAGTAATCATAATAGTTAGCATGCCTTGTTTATATGTATATTATGGAAGAAGATGGCTGCTAGAAGACAGTCTTAAGAAATACTGATGCACAAGCAGGGGCTATGCAAGTACTTGCATGTAATAACATTTTGAAATGAATTCTAAATTTTGCTGCGAGCCAAGAAGGCAGAAAAAGAAAGTGGGTTTTATTTTCCACAGACCAAAAACATGAACTATCAAAAACAAGTGCTGCAAAGTAATTTAAACACATTTTTTTTAGAGATATGAACTATAATGTAGACACATTTTTTGGGGAAGCCAGGTGTGTTTGTGTGTTTCCAGCTCAGGAGCTTGACAGTTAAAGCAACAGGTAGCATGTGACAGCCTTTAATAAGGTCTGACAATCAGTGTTCGATACACCTCGAGGCAAACAGGATCCAAACAAGCCAAACAGTTGGTGCTCAGATCGAAAATGTGTCTGTCACAAAAACTGCTAAATTATTTAACGCAGCAAAGAAGTAAACAGTATTTGGCAAAGGGGTGGGGATGATTGGGGGGGTCAAAGCTTGCTGGCAAGGAGAGACTGATGTTTCACAGAAAAGGTGCAGAGAAGGTGCTAAAATGTATAGGGTTTGGTGCATTTACCAAACCCTATACAGGTGCTATAAAGGTGATGTCACTCTTTCATCTCTTCCCTACCTTTAAAAAAAGCCAGAGGGTGTCTGCACCTGACAGTTAACTGTTACTGTGTGTTTTACTGCAGTATGTGTTGTACCTTAATGGTGCAACTCCTGGAAGTCTTTAGGCCAGAAGAGTTCTGCAAGCTAATGTATAATTGAAGAAAGACTTTCACAGTCTAAGATAACGCCCTGCACACACACTGCAGCTTGAATTCAAAACAGCTGTTGTGACCACCACAATGAGGATCAGCACCTCACTTGACCTTCCAAGTGACCAGATGTAAACATCATTAAATGGTAATGTGGACTTCTTGAGCCGGGAAAGCCAAGGAGATATCCATCTCCTTCAGTCCCCCAATGTGCTAGGAGCATTCTCCTGTAAAAAAAAAAAAAAAAGGAATCTGATATGTTCGGACACAGTTCAGGAAAGGTATGACAGCATTTCACAGAGGACTGACAGTGTTATGAAGAGAGGGGGGCTTCTCTCTTCTCTCAAGAATTTATTTAATGCATTTCCATCCCGTACACCACAGCAGGATAATGGCATGCTTATTCAATGTAGTGTATTACTTTGGTAAGAACAACTGCTGGACGTTGATATCTGAATTCTATGTATATACATCCTGCATGGATGATATAGAAGATGAAATATTGTGCTGCCTTTTCACTTTGAACACAGCATTTTGTATTATATTTAAACATTTAAGTTGTCTGTATGATTTAAAACCAATCATTAAGGAAGAACAGTTAAATGAATGGTTTTTTTAAATTAAAAGTGCATTTGCATTCAGTCTAGGTTATTGTAGGTATGTTGGGTTTTAAATATTTTCTCAAACGGTTACTTTTGCATTGCCCTTTTTTAAGACAGTAGCTACAGGGACAGACAGGTGATATGACCGAGAGATCAGGGGAGTGACATGCAATAAAGTGCTGGCCAGACCAAAATTGAACTGGGGACGCTCTTGATGGCATTTGTGCCCTCGTAGTATGTACCCTCATCACGAGGCTATAGAGTTATCCTGAGCCTACACATTTGTATTATAAAACATTAATAAAGAGAGTATTTTGCCCGTGTTCTTTTCTTCCCCCTGCCTTTTACAGCCAGTTGCTTTGTGACTAATGACATTAACAGTAAATCAGTTCTTCTTCTTCCACAATGTGTCTTCCATCCTATCTTCCTCCACTCACCCCCAACCGGTCATGGCTGCTGCAGGTTTCTTCCTTTTAAAAGGAAGTTTTTCTTTCCCACTCTCACCAAAGGCTCAAAATAGGTGGTTTGATTCCTGGGGATTTCCTTCAATTACTGAAGGGTCTTTACAGTATAAATCACCTGAAGGCAACTGCTGTTGTAATATGGAAAAAATATACAAATTGAATTAAATTAAATTGAATCTTCTTGTGCTTTTTTTTTTTTTACATAAAAATGGACCAGCTCAAGAAGACGACGTTCATGAACACAGTTGTTCTACAAATGCCAAAAAGCCCCAAAACAAAGTAAACCGAGACACAGAACTAACCACTGCTATAACACAGCCCTTCAACACGAGTCCAAAGCAGCTCCCGTCTCCTTTACTCAGAGGCAATACCAAACTCTGCACTGTGGGTCAAATGCACAACTGGAGCTATTAACTAGGCCTAGCTAATGGTTCTGACATTCTCAACATCACCATCATTGCCAGTGAGTGTGTGACCAAACTGATTCACTGGATTCACTGATCGTATTGAGGATGTGAACGTCTGAATCTGTTTGATATGGTTCCCTCATGTGTTTCCACTCTATATTTAAAAAGTGATATTGTAACCCGCGAGTCTCTCTGTGCATTAAACATACTCCTCTATGACTAACAGTATGTGAGAGGTCGTGTTGTTCCTGCTGCAGCCCAGTTGCTGTGTCTGAATGGCCATCATATTTGTTTTACCCCTCTAAAATGTTTAATCTGTTTCCCTTATAGTTAAACAGTGTTTGAGAAAAAAACTAAAAACTAAAAGCTTAAAAAAGCACCTTTTTGTAATATGTAGCTAAGCAATATGCAAAACGTCAACAATATATGACAACCAGTGACTCACTTGTCTCATGGCAACAAAAAAGCCATTTTTAGTGAGTGGCACAATACTTAGTCTAAGTTATTGGAAATATCAGTGAGTAGTATTGTCCCCAAAATGTGTTAAACTGTTCTGAGTGCTTTGCGTATCCCTCAGCAGCCATGCCATTCAGACATTAAAACCACATATGTCCCATGTGGAGCACTGAAATGAGGGTTTGTTCATGTTTATAAACCAAGCCTCTTTATTCTTAAATACAGACGCTTGTGATTTCCAGAACATGTGTCTAAAATGGTATGGTAATTCATTTTTATTACACCGTAACAAATACTTGGAAAACAAGCACAGACATGACACACAGGAGTCAAAGATATTGAAATTCAGATGTGATCTAGTTTCCATTGTTCACACGTGCAAAAATTGAAAAGAAAAGCCTGAAAATTTTAGTTCACTGCAAGTGAAATTTAAAATTGGTCCTTCTACAATGCACTTTGGCAGGTTTGTATGCACAAAAGCAAACACACTATGAAATAGAAAAAGAAAAATGGATTTGGATTGACCTTGGTTTACCAAACACATTCTTGTTAACCCCAGTGTCCCCAGTGCAGAGTCCTTTAAGGTATTCAGCCTTTAAACTGTAACACGGGTTTGGTTTCAGTGTCAACTTTTGGCCTCATTCCATTTCCTCTCTATTACATTTTGACCTCACATTAGAGGGCTGAAACTTCACTTGCCGCACGTTGGCATTGGTACCTGCTGCTGTTAGTCATCATCCCCTCAGAACAAACAGTAAATGTGATTTTAAATTGAGTATGCTGTAGACGTCTGAACAATTTCCACAAAAACATGTAGACACTGATTGGGCCACACCGCTCTCTGCAATCACTGGCCTGGTTTTTCTCATTCGCAGAAGAAGAAAGGGGGATATATGATCTGTGTTTTGCTCAGGTTGAAAACCAGCCGCTGCTTTGTGTACTCAAGGAGAGGTGAATTATATTGGCAGAGGAGCATTGGACAAACATGAAACAGTACTCGGACCAACTTTTATGTTTTATGATGTTAAAAAGCCAAAGAAGTAACACTATTTGTGTGGGATTTACCTAAACGCAAAACCAGTGTAGTAGTACAATAAGTAAGGGTAAGCTATGCGTGGAAAAAGTATCTGATCATCGGCATACAACCATCCTGGTGCAGGTCCTCCTTGTTCTGCTGAGTTTGGGATTTCTGTTTGTTTTGTTCTTGTTTTTTATTCTTTCTTGTTGTTTGTTTCTGGTGATATTTAGCTTGTTTTCTGTTTAGTTTTTAATATTACTATTCAATTCAATTCAATTTTATTTATATAGCGCCAAATCACAACAAAAGTCGCCTCAAGTCATAATGACCCCAGTGTTTTCCAGCCTGCGTTAGCTCTACCTTGTAATATCCGCTTCTACCCTCACGGTTGCATCAAATAAACCTTGTCTTGCGTGTAGCTTTTGTCATTTTTGGTTGGACCCTGTCAGCTTGCTGCAGCTTTTCTGTGTGAAGTTTGCATGTTGTCTCTGGTCCTGAATGTTTTCTCTTTGGGTACTCCAACTTCCCTCCACAGCCCAAAGACAAGCATGTGCATTTAATTGGTGATTGTAAATTGGCAGTAAATGTGAATAGTGGTCTGTGTCTATTTGGTAACCCTGCGCAAGACTGGTGCCTGTCTGGGGTTACCTTTTGTTCTATGGCCACTGGGATTTCTGTGAATTGGACGAGTGGTATGGATGGACGGATGGCTCCTGAACTTTATCATTTTTTCAGGTCTTGCATTAGTTTTACTTCTTCCTTTACTCTGATTCTCTTCACCTGTGTGTAACTTCTATTTTCCTTTTGTTCTTTGTTCATTTCCAGGCTTCTTGTGTTTTTTTTGTTTATTTCTCAGAGTTTTGTGTTACTTCACCATTAGGACAGCACTTCTGTATGCTTCATTATCTGCATTTGGGTCCACATTCCAAACTCCACACAAAACATTCAACATCTTTTAGAAATAAAGGAGCCTAACAGTGTCTGTGCCAACAAAGCAAATGCGAGGACACTGGTTTTATTCTGTCCACTAGCCAAGAAGGTTAAGATAAATAGGTAATGCCCACTGAATCGTGACTATCATTTAATTAGAGCTGATGACTGATACAGCCTATCCTCAAAATGCCCAATGAACAGACTGATATACTGCACCAAGAAAGAGCCTGTATGTGAATAAATGAAATATCATATTTTTGAGTTCTTGTCCAAACCAGTAGGTGTTTTAATCTGCGTCAGCGGTCCTTTAGCTCAAACATGATTCAACAAATTCACAACTGGTCAATACACAGGATACAGTGCAGTTACTGCCAAGCAGCTCAGCTGAGACAGTTGGAAATCTGAACGCTTGTGCTCGGAGGCCATCACAGAAGTGGTAAGATGAAAGCATTAATGCTTCTCCCACCAGTCGCACATTTCTCTGGAGGATTGCACTAAAAAGCTTTGTTGTCACAAGCCTAATCCTTTGCCTTACAGGCCGCAAAACCACGGCCAAACAACGTCAAAGGGATGGAAGATCGCGAGTTTAGGCAAATAAATAAATAAATAATTGAAAAAAAATAAAAAAATAAAAAGTATAAATGAAAAGTTCCCCCATGGGAGACAGGAAGTCACGTCAGTTGCATCCATTTCCCTTCTTCTCATTATTGGTGATGAAATGAAATACCATCCTTTGGTTTTAATTCTCACCCTCCTCAAGCATATTTACTTTTTGTTTCTTTTTTCTTTTTCTTCTATTTTTTGAAAAAAAAAAGACTGCAGTGAATCTTCTTCATGATATCATGTCTGACATGCAGCAGCAAACCTCATCTAGTTAAAAAGGCAACAGGATGCTTGAAAGCAGTTGAAAGAGTGCCCCCTGTTGCCTGTTTGACAATCCTTCTCCATAAAAGTCAATTAAGTAAAAGGATCATTGTGCTTGCAAACACTTTTGACACTGTAACGCTGATGCAGATGAAGCACTCTCTTTGGTTTTCTTTCTTTTAATTTGACTTTCTTTACAGAAGTTCACGTGCTCAGAGAGACAGAGAGAGAGACGGGGGCGGTGGGGCTCACCCGGACCTGTTGACCCGGAGCCATGTGCAGAAAATAGAAATTCATTATCTATTATCCACTGCGCTTTAGACCGACCATCGTCATGGTGAAGCGTCTTTAATTTATTCCGATAAGCAGTCACATGACATGGACCATATATTTTAAACACCGTGGGCACCGCATAGTTAATAACCTCGTTAAATCATTAACTGCTATCACAGTGAACGTAATCGTAATAATCTGTGCTGTTTCTGTGTGTTTGGACACAAACTGTCAGGATTTTACGATGATTATCATGTTTACTTTAAAGTTCTTTCTCCCCCTTTTTTCATTTCTCAACAAACAAATCTGAAGCTGAAAGCCTCACATTGCATGAAATCAGTGATAGATTAAGGTATCTGTGCAAAGACGCAATCCTTTCGTCTTCACGTTGAGATCAGTTTTCTTTTATCTGCCACATCTGATTGCATTCCGGTCATTTTTTTGTCGTGATAATTCTTCTGATAACACAGAATAAAAGCAACAGTTAATAGGGAGAACACATGTGGCTTTCTCTTACCTTTTCAGACATCAAAGAGCGTGTCTACAGTTGTTCAGGAGAAGAAAAAGCCCAGTAATCCGTAAATCAAAGCTCTACTTTCCAAATTCTTTCCCCCCTCCTCTTTGCTCCCTGTA
Source organism: Haplochromis burtoni (assembly GCF_018398535.1). NCBI lineage: Eukaryota > Metazoa > Chordata > Actinopteri > Cichliformes > Cichlidae > Haplochromis > Haplochromis burtoni. The sequence goes on from NW_024582584.1 coordinate 946,332, forward strand.
ACTCCGAGCGATTGCCCTCAAACCCAAATCAAATATCCGTCCAGGAGCATTCCTGTGTTCAAAGCACTCCAGCTGAATGTGTTTTCTGGTTGCCACCGAAAAACAAGAAAAAATGTATACGATAGTTTAATCACTGCAAGAGGGAGAGGAAATTTACTGATGAAATGGACACCTGCGCGCATCAAAACCGGATTCGACGGTGCGCCTCAGGAAACCCACTCGTCTTTCATCTCTTCTCTCTTGCCCAGTCTTATTTTCCCCCGCTCCTGTGATCACCGAAACGGAGAGATCAACACTGATGAAGGGCCCCCAGATCGTGTCCAAGTTGAGCAGGAGAGCAGTAACGCTTCCATCAGTGCAGACTAACGCGCTGCGCCCTGAAAACTGGAGAAGTTAAAGGCTGTGATCAGTGCCGCCGCACCGGGAAATATCCGAAACCTTTAACAGGAGTAAAGACGGACTACAAGACATGACGGAGCAGCTCCTGATAACCCCCCCCCCCGTGTGTGCTCACACCATTTCCACTTCCAATTCCCGCACGACCCCGCCACGAGCCTCTTCACAATGATGTCCTCTGATGATAATTGCCAGGCAAAGGCAGGCGAACCCCCCCCCCCCCCCCCCCCCCGACGACTCTTGGGTTTAATCTGCCGTCTCCCTGCGGGACTCGTCACTCCAAACTCGGGGAATTCCTCAACTGAGGCGCAGAAAAAAAAAACTACAAAAAAACAAACCAAAACAAAAAACTGGGAACCAGTTTAACCTTGTCGCACAAGAGAGCGCAGCAGACTCGAACCTGCCTGGTGCGACTGTTCGGTGGGTCCCCCGTGCAGATTTTTAAAGCCGTGGGGGTTTCACAGTTTGCTCAGGCCATGTCTGAGCGTACGCACATACAACATCGGCGGGCTCGTGGTTGATTTTTTCTCAAGCAAAAGAAATGAAAACCCTTCAATGAGACTGACAGCTTCTAAAGCCGGGCGCCGCTTTCCTGTCATTCATGTGTGATCGGGAGGAAAGCAGAGCCTTGTTTTTTCGCCACATGTTAACGAACAGATGTTCCATCTCAGAGTCTCTTGCTTTAATACAATAAAGTTGGAATATATATATATATATATATATATATAGTTGTAATGTGGTTTTGCTTGTGTTTGTCCGCGCCAGTGTTTTCGCTGAAAGATACAGGTGGAAACCACAAAGAAGGAAAAAAAAAACTGGGGACCTTTGAGGTGTCGCAAATGAATATTTTAAAGGGGGCGTGTGTGCGCGTGCGTGGCAGAGACAGCGAGACACAGCGAGAGAGAGGGAGACGTGGGAATCAAGCTGCGTGTTTTTGCGCGCAACAGTGAGAAGGTGAGTGACAAAGAAGGGTGGAAGTGAGCGCAGAGTCGCAGATTGGAAGATCAGCACCAAAGACAGCAACGGGTTAAAACGATGTTGTGCCAAAAAGTGATTCCCGATGTTTTTATATATTTTTAATGGCTATTATTTTTGCTTATACTAGTAAAAAGAATTTACTAATTTATGAATGGGTTATGTATAGAATAAAGAAATGGCATATTCTGCACTTATCTTTGTGACTCCCTGTTACTGCATTTTTTGGTACTTAAAATGTCTTTATTGAACTGTAATGTATTTTTTTCAATCTCTGCTGTCATCTTGCCTCAGTCTCTCTTGAAAAACACATTTTTAACGTAAGTGATACTTTTTGAATGGCTAAATAAACTAAATATAACTGTCACTTTGCCAAAAACCAATAACAACTTCTACCTTGTCACGGGGATGCCCTTTCTGGCTCAAAATAACCTGATATCCTACATGAGAGGTTTATTTGACCCATTTTTGACAGATTATAGGTCAACAGCTAATTTATAACAGGTCTAATCCCAGCAATTACTTTTTTGGCACCAGCACTCTGGCTTTACTGATTTGATTACCCCTTTGATTCCCTAAAATATGTGTAAGAAGACCATCTTGCCTGTCGGATTGTTTACTGATGTTAATCAGTAACCAACAAGCAATAAAACACACTACAAAGGGCTAATTTCTTTGAGGAGATTGGAAGCTGGTGGTAAAGGTCACAGTTAGGAGAGAAAAGATCAAACCATCTGTCACTCTTTGTGTCATTTCTAATGAGCAGATCACTTGATTTTTCACATCTGAGATGATTTCTGTAGAAATCGTTTCAAACTGCTCCATTACTGTCCAAGTCAGATAGATACTGACCATCAGCAGACAGACGTAGACAAATGAGAGTAAAAAGCTCAGGGATTACTTTATGCTATCAAAAATGTTGCCTTGAAAATTGATTTGTGAGCAGTGTATGATGTGAAGATTTATGATTGTCCTGAGATGCTTTCGATGTCAAAGATGCCTTTTACATAATAAATGCACATCTCCTTTATTTTAATGCTAAGTATAAGCAAAAGCAATGGCAAGAACTCTTGCACTTTGTTTGTAATTCATTTCTTGCAGGTTGTTTTTAAAAGCTGCAGTGAGAGTACCGACTGGGATTAGAAAGAGAGAGCATATTTCTCCCGCACTGTCTTCTCTTTGTTGCTAAACCCATATCCAAATTTAAAATCCTGATCCTCACATACAAGGTTTTGAATAATCAGGCCCCATCTTATCTTAATGACCTTGTATTACCATATCACCCCAACAGAGCTCTTCATTCTCAGACAATGGTCTTACTTGTAAATCCTAAAGTATTTAAAAGTAGATGGGAGGCAGAGCCTTCAGCTTTCAGGGGCCTCTTCTGTACAACAAGCTCGTTGTTTGGATTCAGAAACCTGCTCTGCTTTTAAGATTAGGCTTGAAAATATACTTTTTGGTTAAGTTTATAGTTAGGGCCGGATCAGGTGACCCAGAACCCTCCCATCATTAGTTATTACTAATCTCTGACTCTCTTCCATAGTGTGTCTTTTGTCCTGTCTTCCTCCTCTCACCCCCAACCGGTTAGCAGATAGATGCTCCCCCCTGAGCCTGGCTCTGCTGGAGCTTTCTTCCTGCTAAATGGGAGTTTTTCCATCCCACTGTTGCCTCGCTTTTTTCTTTTTATCATTTCAGGACATTTGCTTTGCAGTATAGTATCTTGAGGTGACTGTTGTTGTGATTTTGCACCCGATACAATGAATTGAATAAAATTAATGAACTGAAGTGAAGTAAAGTGAATTGAAATGAACTGAATTTTCCACTGATACTGCTGCTGGTGGTACTGGTGTGGTGATCGAGGCTACATTTGGACAGAATAAGATCTGGACTTCTTTCAAATCAAAAGTTTGGGTAATCATAACAAGCAAATACTGATGGCACAAACAATCTGTAGGCTGCATCATGAATCATCAGTGATTGTCTTACAGTAGCTCCTCCACTATTGACATCAGTGGTTCAGACTTGAGGCCCAGAAATGTTTCAGTGACGCTGCATAAAAGGGTAACAGCAGAAACGATGCTCCTGCTGTTATCTTCTTCTGATGTTTCGTTATGGTTTCTGACTGTTTGTGAGACTTTTCCTTGTTGACTCTGCCTCGTGATCATGTGCGTTAAATACGAGCTTGCATCACTACAGGTTGTTTCGAGGCGGTGGGAATGGTGCACGCAACAATATTGTCACACTGCAGGCAGTTATTTCCTTAATGAAATTTTTTAATGTCCTTTGTGCTTGTCTGTGTGATCTGAGGTGTTTTTGCTCTGTTCTTCTCTTGTGGCAGTGGCAGTAAAAATTGTAATTAAGCTAATAAACTAAGAAAATGATTTCTTTCTAGTTGAAAATTCAGTTGCCAGCCACCGCTGAATGGTAAAGCTACCTCGCAAAGTGACTGCAGCAACACTCCTTTATTTGGCAGAAATTTATCATATACTAATACGGGCTGTTGTAGACATTATGATCCTGTCTAACACTTGACAATGTACCACTTTGCACTCTGGAACAGAAAACCTGTTTAATGTCCCCTATAGGACAAAGGCTTGGCTGAGGATGTGCCCGATTTCCTGATAAATAACCCGGACATTTAATTCACAAGGTGCTGAGGTTTTTGTCTTTCGAAATTAAGTTTCTCTGTTTTCAGACTAAAACTGCCAACTTCTCAGTATTTCAAGAGATGCCTCATCTTGTCCCTGCCTACTTGCATTTTAAGCTGTTCAGTAACGAATGACACTGAGTTATGAGCAAATGCAGGGAGTCAAAACACATTACACTCCGCTGCCAGTAAAGCCGATGGCACGTCTGGGGATCGTGCCAGAGATCTGTCTTTTGTTGCAAAGGCTCATAGAACGACAGCACTGTACAGAAGACTTGCTAACAAATGTGTAGGTCTTGCTCATTTAATCAGATTTTAACATTACTCTTTTTGTTTTGCAGTATTGAGATAAATGTGCACCTGAAGTCCACAAGAAATACATTTTGGTGATTGTGCACAGCAAATATGAAGCTGTTAGCTTAGTTTAGCCCAAAGACTAGCAATGGGGAGAAAAGCCTGAAGTACCACCTGCAGTCTTGCTTTGTATATAAGTGCCTCACATTTTGTTACCCTTTTCTTGATCTGTCAAAGTTCTGGGCTAACTAAAGGCATCAAAGAACAGGAAAAATGCATGCTACACATCGATGCAGAGATGCTGGGACAACCAAGTGTTGGGTATTATATTTTTTTTGAAGGCTCCCAGCCTTTTGTCCTAAAAAAAGTAATTAAGTAATAGTTAAACAATTAAATGATAACAAGGTTCCTATTTTCAACCACTTATCAAAACAAAATATTTTTACAGTAACACTTTATAACCGCGAATAAGGCACAAGTACCCTGTACTTACATGCAATTTGCAGGCAACAAGTCAGGTTTTTGCAGGAAACAATGAAACAAGTACACTGTAAGTACCCTGTACTTTCTGGGGCATGGGTCATGTTACGGAGTGACTAAGGTGCAAGTACCCTCTACTTATGTACAATTTGCAGGAAAGTATAGGGTACAAAAGATGTAAGATGGTGAAATTTTGTTTGTTTTTCCAGATATTTATCATGAAATAACCCAGTATTTGAAATTATGTAATTTAATTTAATGTAATTATTTTATTGTTTCCTGCAAAAACCTGACTTGGTAAACAAAATTACAGGTAATTACAGGCTACTTGTGCCTTATTTGCCGGTCGTGTGCTACCCATCAGGAAAGCATAGATCATGTGAGCAGAAGGATCGTCTCTTTATAACCTGTGATACAATTTGATGCTTTTCTTACAACCGAAGGAGTTGCCCCCTGCTGGCAACTGGGAATAATGCACAATTAATGCACTTTCATATACAGTCTATAGAAGCTGCAACTAAGCAAATAATTCTAGATGAAAATGTCTCTGGCACTTTACATCTTTCCATTGGCTGTTTCCCAATGGCTGGTTGACTGTTTTCCAGTTGGTTATGGAAAGATGAGATATATTTAAAAAGATACAGAACCTGATAATATAATATATTTTAATCTTGGCTGCAGAAAATTCTGCTTACAGCAAAAAGTTTGGGGTCTGAACCTCTTGGTTATGGCTCTGTGTGGGCTTTAAATGTCTGCAGTGAGCCTGTAGATGCTCCAGGGTCTTTCCAATGCCCAAGACATGCATATCAGATTAGGCAGTTAAGGAAATTGATGTGTGTATGGATACCAAAATCTAGGAGATTTTCTTTTTCCCCACAGCAGGCATTGAGCTCTCTTTACCAGCACACATCTTTCTTTATCTCACACGCAGCTGCTCTCAGAAACCCACAGTGAAGCACAGCACAGGTGGCAGCGTGGTTTATCAAGCTCATATTGGATTTCACCTTGTCCCTCGCTACTGCAAACACAACAAGGAAGGTCAAGTGGCCTCCAAGACAATGGACCGTAATTCTACCTCTGGAGGCAAAGCAGTCGTTGTGCATCTCAGTCACGTTCATGCTCTCAGCTTAATGTCCACTTGTCTCTTTTTACAGTCAGGTCTGCATGCATAAATGTGAGGTGACCAGAATGAGGTGACACTGAAATATGGTAAGCAGCACGAAGATTCGCTCAAATTGATTTTTCTTTTAGGCATTCTGCACATGCTTGTCTACAGCAGGCTTACAACAGGAGGAACAGAAGAATAATCTAAAAGCAGCTGTTGGCAAGACTAATTAAATTTTACTGACAACAACCAGAAAAAAACCCGGATGTCACAAAACACGGTTATTGTTTTCAGGCTGAATGGTCATCTGTATGTTTGACGTGCTCTCATCTTGCCAAACTCTGATTGGTCGGTGTTATTTTTATAAGAAGAAGAGCACTATGCCGACAACCTTCCTTAGTTATGGTGTGTGTTTGCGTATGCGGTCCTGTGTGTTGTTTGTGATCTTACACGCCCTCCTTCATCCCTTCTGTTTTCCCTCACCCTCCAACTGGTAGCATCAGATGGCTGCCCCTCCCTAAGCTCGGTTCTGCCGGAGGTCTTCCTGTTAAATCGTCTGATCGTTGGAGTTCTACACTGAATATTTTAGGCCCTATCTCACAATATAAAGGACTGAACTGTTGTTCTGAACTGGTGCCATATAAAATGAAAAAATGATTTGAACTGAAATGGGAGTCTGGAAATGTAAATTTTGATTCAGTGTTGGACTTATTGACACAGTGTCAAAGTAGCCATCGGGCGCTGAATTTAGTTAAAAATGAAATAACATTTCACCAGTTTGCATCGACAGCTCCAACATCAACAGCAGCTGTCAGAGCGAGCTTGATGTGAAGCCTCCTGTTTTATCAAAGCAGAAAATGGCATCATAATAAATATTCAGTTCAATTCAATTTTATTTAGATTGCAACAAATCACAATGCTTTATATTGTGAGGTAAAGACCCTATGACAATACATATTCTAGAATAACACTATCAACTGAGTTCATGGTCTAACTCCACTTTGTTTTGCACACATATACAGTTCCTGTATGATAAGTGCTTTTCTCACATAATGAAAATCCATAAAAGGTGTCACGATTGGGCGAATTACACACAATAATTTGGCGTGCCCGTGTGGCGTGCTGGCTAGACCCAAACGCGGCGAAGGCTAGCGGTGGGTTGGAACAGACATGCAGTTATTCCAGTAATGATCAGTGCACAAAGCGTGGCTTCGGAACTGGCGTTACAGACGGAGAGCAAGTGGAGCCGGGATGAGAAAAAGGATCGAAGGGAAAAACACTCACAGTTGCTGAATCAGGCGGAGACTGACGTCGGCAAAGTTTCGGAGCTCCTAACACGAAGAGAACGATGTCTGAGCGGCGAACAGGTGGGTGGCTCTCTTTTAAACCCGGCCCCGTGATCAGCTGATCACGCGCACGCCTCAAAGGGCGAGAGACCACGGTGGCAGATAGAGACGTGAACGGATTATGTAGAACAGCTCAGCCCACACTTGAAGCGGTGGAACAGGTAACGAGGCCAAAGCGACGGTTGGGCGGAGACGAAGCACCGTCAAGAAGCGCCCCAACTGTTGATTGGTCCGTTCAACCTGCCCATTGGTCTGAGGGTGATAGCCGGACGAGAGGCTGGGAGACGCTCCAATCAGGCGGCAAAAGGCTTTCCAGAACCTGGCGGTGAACTGGGGCCCCCTGATCAGAGACTATGTCCTTGGGGAATCCGTGAAGCCGGACGACATGGTCCAAGGAGGAGCTCGGCCGTCCGTTTGGCGAGGACAGAGGCAGGACGCCTAGAACGGCACAAAGAGGATGGTGTCAAGACCGTCCACGGATGGGAGGCCGGTAACAAAGTCAAGGCCGACATGGGACCAGGGACGTCCCGGCACAGGGAGAGGGCGAAGGTCGCCAGCGGGCGGCTGAGTGGAGGACTTGGCCCGAGCACAGGTGTCACAGGCAGGAAACGAATTCACGGACGTCCCGAGTCATGGAGGGCCACCAGAAGGCACGACGGAGGAGTTGGAGGGTCCTGTCAGGCCCCGGGTGACCAGAGAGCGGGGAGGAGTGAGCCCAGAGCAAGGCCTCCTGACGGCACCGGGATGGTACATAGAGCCTCCCAGCAGGGGTGTCAGGCGGAGGTGGTTCGGCGGTCAGGGCATCCCGGATAGAGTCCTCCAAGGGCCACCGAAGGGGGGCAGCGAAGCAATGAGAAGGTAGGATAGGTCCAGGGTCTGACGTGAGGCCGTCCTGGGCGAACTGTCTGGAGAGAGCGTCCGCCTTAGCGTTCTTGGAACCAGGGCGGTAGGCGAGGTGGAAATTGTAAGGCTCAAAGAATAAGGCCCAACGGGCCTGCCTTGGGTTGAGCTGCTTGGCAGAACGAATATGGATCAGGTTCTGATGATCAGTCCAGATCAGAAAAGGGTCTTTCGCTCCCAGGAGCCAATGCCGCCACTCTTCTAAGGCCCACTTGATGGCCAGGAGTTCTCGGTCTCCGACACCGTACCGTTGCTGCGTGGGAGAAAATTTCCTTGAGAAATAGCAGCATGGGTGAAGTTTTCCATCCGGGCCGTGTTGAGAAAGGACGGCGCCAGCGCCAACATCGGAGGCATCCAGGGTTGCCAACTCCCTGAAAAATAAATAAGGGACACCTCGTGGCCAGGGCCGGGCGACCCAGTTGTCTTCACCCTTCCCAGTGTGGTGAATTTTCTAGCTCTTTTTTTGTGTGTGAAATTATTTTTTTAACCATTTGACTTGAATTTGATTTAAGCAGATGTGTATTCTTTGTGATATGAACACATGTGAAACAAATGATCATTTAGCCATTTATTTTTAGCTCAAAATGACAACATTAACACAATAAAACAGGTCTCTTTCTTAAACAGAAGCCTGTCATGCTTAACTTTTGAGAATATAAGTAAATCTTTCTTTAAAAGAACTCTGTCCTGCTTAACTTAAAATAATAGAAAACAATAGAAAGAAAAATATTCTTGTAACAGTGCACATTTAGTGCATTTAGTACAATTGGCTTCAGCTGAGGTATTATTTCAGCTTTTCTAATGCTAATCAGCTGCTCCTGTTTGTAAACCCACTTGTTCCCATGATACGCATCTTAACTCATCATCATTATTCATCTATGTATTACTTTTATGTATTAGTCATCTATTTGTTGTAATCATCTATCCTTGCAGTTGTTTATTACACAAAATAAGTTATATTATCACACTTCTGGCCACATAGCGCTGATATTCACTGCACATGCCCATATTAACTTTTTCCAGCCAGGTGTTTTCCTTTTCCCATTCTTCCCTTTCTCTGAGGGGAACAAACATTATGCTGGGCAGACACTGTGCGGTTTTAGGCCCATTTTGAGACGATTTTTGAGTGATCGGACCGATTTTGGCCTTCATCGTGCGTCGTGTAGTATACGTGGGGTAACGAGAAGTGATTAACACCTCACGACCAGCTCCCGATCATCAATCGCTCGTGAGCCGCTCACACTGCTCGCGCGCAAACACGTAAACGTCGGTGAAAAAGACGGAGCAGCACGGCTGTGCAGCGTGTGATCTGGACACAAGCGATGGAGGCACAACTTGTAGAACTTTGGAAAGCTCATCCGAGCCTTTTCCATGTGGCCTCACAAAATTATCACGACCACAACAACCGTGAAAATAGTTGGATTTACATTGCTGCTCAATGTTTTTCATTAGCAGTTTAGCAAAGTTGATGGTGGTGGTGTGTCTGTGTGAGTGAAAGACAGAGAGGGAGAGCGAGCGACAGATTTTCTGTTATAACCTTAATTTTATGGACGCACAGTGTGAGCACTCAGGTCGCATCAGAGCATCGGGCGGTATAGTGTGAGACCTGCATCGTGACCTATGAACTTCTAACCCCTGCGAGTCAATCGTGCAGTTTGAGCAGGAGCTGAATAACGCGACTGAAAAAATCGCACAGTGTCTGCCCAGCTTTAGGTGTACTGTCGTCCGAGACTTGCACCGCAGTGTCGGCGTTTGTTTCCCTGTTGGCCATGCTTCTTGTTGTGGTCATCTGTTGTCTTCCGGTATTTTCTCCGTAAGCGACCTTTCCTCGACCAATGAGATGAGCGGTAATCTGAATTGTCATACTCGAATTGTCATAAGTGTGCTGTCAGCTCATTGGTCACAAAGCAGGAGAGGGGCTGGGAATTATGTTTTCAAACAAAGCGTTAATTCCATTAACATTTATAGACTACTTTTGATTCTCACTGTATTACGGGACAAAGTGCGTCCCTTATTAGCTCAATACGGGACGTGTACTTTTGTTTCTAAATACGGGACGATTCCGTATTTTAAGGGACGGTTGGCAACCCTAGGCATCCACCTCCACCACAAAATCTCTGGCAGGATCAGGGTGGAGCAGGACGGGGGCCGTAGTGAATCGGTGGATAAGGTCTTGGAATGCCTGTTTTGCACCTGGGGAGAGGCAGAAGTGCTTAGGCAGGTTAGCTGGTTTAGTGAGGGATAGGCAAGACATCGTTGATCAGATGTTGGAAGACAGCAGGGCTGTTGCAGAGGCCGAAGGGCATCACCAGGTACTCCCAGTGCCCGTTAGGGGTGATGAAGGCCGTCTTCCATTCGTCCCCTTCCCTAATGCGCACCAAATTGTAGGCGCTGCGTAGGTCTAGTTTGGTGAAGATGCAGGCCTGGGAGAGGGAATCGAGTGCGGTGGATAGCAGAGGAAGAGGATGGCGGTTCTTGACAGTGACTTTATTCAAGCCCCGATAATCTATACAGGGGCGGAGCCCGCCATCTTTCTTCTTGACAAAGAAGAATCCAGCAGCAGCAGGAGAGGTAGAAGGGCGAATAAAGCCCTGTTGGAGAGCCTCAGCAACGTACTCCTCCATGGCCTTATTCTCTGCGGGTGACAGAGAGAACAGGCGACCACGAGGAGGGACCGCTCCCGGGAGGAGCTCGATGGCCATGTCGTAGGAGCGATGAGGAGGTAGAGTAGAGGCTCGCCTCTTACTGAAGACCTCAGATAGGTCGTGGTAAGCTGGAGGGATCTTATCCAGATCAATGGGCTCCGGGGGTGAGGCCTCTCCTGACTTTGAGTTCTTTTGGGTCCGAAAGAGAAGGCAAAGGCGTGGACACTGGGGACCCCAATCCAGGATCTGGCAGGAAGACCAGGAGATGTGGGGGTCATGTTGACGGAACCAGGGGTATCCAAGGATGAGAGGAGAGGACGTGGCCGAGACTACTAGAAACCGGACCTCCTCCTGATGATCTCCAATAGACATGCGAACCGGCTGGGTCTGGAACTGGATCGGGTAGGGTTGGAGGGGTCGCCCGTCTATTGAGGTCACCGGGAGAAATCGATCAACGGAAGTTAACGGAATGTGAAGTCGAGAGGCTAGCTTTTGGTCGATGAAGTTCTCAGCGGCTCCGGTGTCCAGGAGGGCTTCAGATGAGAACTGTTGGTGTTTCAGGTGAAATATTACTGGTAACAGAAAACGAGAGGGGTCAGAGGAGTGGGAAGGGCCAGGTGGGACTCACCCGCAGTCTACCTGCCGTCGTCGTTTCCCGGACGTAGCGGCCACTGGGGACGACGGTGTCGAGCTGATCCACAGTAGGCGCAGAGACCCTCACGCCAGCGTCTCTCTCTCCTCTTTGGAGAGTCTACCCAGCTGCATGGACTCCTCGCTGGATGTACTGCTTGGGCTAGCAGCGGCTCCTTCAGAGGGGGGAGGAGGCTGCGAAGATGTGGCCCTCTGAGGCTGGAAGGGTTTGAAGGCCCGAGGGGTGTGGCGAGGCCGCGACATCCCTCGTTGGTTGATCTTCAGGGCGAGGTCCACGGCCTCATCCAGAGTTTTTGGGGCCTCACGGCCGGTCATCTCATCTCAGATGTAATCAGCCGGTCCCTCCAGAAAAATGGAGCGTAGAGAAGCGTCTCCCCACTTTAGCTTAGCAGCCAGGGTACGGAATTGGGAGGCAAAGTGACAGACGGCTCGACTACCCTGGTGTAAATGAAGCAGCTGTGATTCCACTTCCACTTCACTGCTCGGGGGAACAAACGTCTTTTTTAA
>NW_024582584.1:958616-976085 GCF_018398535.1 Haplochromis burtoni
TGGGCTCGTTGCAGCGAGGTGACGGAAGTGGAAAGTTGGAGGACAGTTACGGTGAGAGACTCCATTTTTGTGCTCATCCGATCCACCACACCGCGAAGATATAGTACTTCGGCTTTCAGCCGTTCAAATTCCGCTGGGTCTATATGAGGCTCAGACATCCTGTCACGATCGGGCGAATTACACACAGTAATTTGGCGTGTCCGTGTGGCCCAAACGCGGCGAAGGCTAGCGGTGGGTTGGAACAGACACGCAGTTATTCCAGTAACGATCAGTGCACGAAGCGTGGCTTCGGAACTGGCGTTACAGACGGAGAGCGAGTGGAGCCGGGATGAGAAAAAGGATCGAAGGGAAAAACACTCACAGTTGCTGAATCAGGCGGAGACTGACGTCGGCAAAGTTTCGGAGCTCCTGACACGAAGAGAACGATGTCTGAGCGCGAACAGGTGGGTGGTGTCTCTTTTAAACCCGGGCCCGTGATCAGCTGATCACCAGCTGACAAAAGGACATGTCCTTATCGGAGACTAGCTGTGTCTTTGCTGTCTACTGGGTCACCCGTTCACCCAGTGACCACACCCTTTCATCGTGAAATCTCAAACAGACGAGTGTTTTAAGACTGCATCAGCTTGACTCACGTATATTGAGGCAAAGTATCTGTTCAATAGTTCTTCTAGTTACTACTGTAGCTACTAAAGCTCAGTGGTTACATAGTCTATCTGTCTATTTAGTTTCTGTCTCTTTTTAACGCTCTTTTCTACATGACTGTCTTCTACCACATTTAAGCCATTAACTAAAGGATTTTCATCAAGGAAGCTGTTGTACATTAACTTTGGTCTTATTACACTGTGGTCAGTGTGGCCTTACAAGTTAGCAGGACCACCATTAGTAAGACATTGTCAAGTCTGTTCCTATGTAACAAATCACATAGCTGTTACCAGTGCCCAAGGCCAGCGAGAGAAGATCTACTCCAGAGATGTTCAGCGAGAGCAATAACACCCACAGTAAATGTTTCTGACATCATGGTGGAAGATGGGAGAAAATTCGTATCAAGTTAAAATCTGAAAAGTTCTCTGCAACCTTGGAGGAAGCAGATTTGTAAATAAACAAGTGAGTTATAAAACCAACATGTGAAAGAATGAAACATGTATGACTACTGCTGCTACTATAACTACAGAATATGGTCCTTTTGAATAAGACATGAATTTGTGCTTAATAATGTCAAATAAAGAAATAATGTACTAATATGCGTGAAAAAGACAGTTAATTGTACATATATATTTATATATAAATGTGAGGTTGGGGCTCTTGAAGGGTGAGAAACTATGTTGACAGATGCAGGATGTAGACAGTCTGATGGACCATTGAGCAGCCTCAGCAGGAGGATCTTTTTGAATTGAATGAGCCTGTTCCTGTCCCAACCCACTCGTGGTTCCGCCTCAGTTGCAGTGACCTTGCTGCTCATGTGTCCTCAAGAAAGAGATCTATTCATACAGCAACAGAAGAAAGAAAGCAAAAAAGAAAGAAAAAGAAAGAAAAAGGTGGCATACAGTCACGGTTCAAAGACTGCACATAAGGGGGATTTAGGACATCTATTCAGGTGGGCTCGTGTATGCCGTCAAATCCTGTATCAAAAAGTTACTTGCTTGTACTTTGACCTTTGTAAAATGAACATATTGTTCCAGAGCTACTTTTGCATTCAAGACCACAGAGAATGATTTTTTAGACACAGTACAAATGAAGATCAGTCAAAAAATAGACTTTCATCAATGCAATTCTGACTGAAAAATCAATGACCGTCACAAGGACAGTTAAAAACATTACTTGTTTTTAAGGTCAGTTTTCACTCAAAATCTTCCCTCAAAACACAGCGTAGCTATGCACTGTTCCAGAAACACGAGATTATGTTGTAACACATCTTCAGATGGGTTCGAGTGCAGCTTCTTTTTGTTTTTGTTGCTTGCTCTTGGTTGTGTCCACTTGTACTGTGTGCTCTGTGATTTGAGCTCAAAGGTCAGTGGGAACAAGCTGACATAACTTTTTTCTGTGAAGAATGAAGAATAGTTGGGTCTCCTGATAACACAGTAGCAGTTTTTTTGTATCTACTACCAGAGGTGTGGACTCGAGTCACATGACTTGGACTCGAGTCAGACTCGAGTCATTAATTTTATGACTTTAGACTTGACTTGAAAAAATGTTCTAAGACTTGTGACTTGACTTGGACTTTTACACCAATGACCTGGGACTTGAATTGGACTTGAACCGGTTTACTTGAAAAGACTTGATATTTTACCCCAAATATAAAATTTAACATGCATATTATATAGAGATTGAAAATGTGACGTCATTCACGGGTAGAACCGCAAAGGATTCTGGGAACTCGTGGCAAGCGGTACTAGCGCACGCAGGCTTTCAATTAAAATCAGTCACACAGCGATAAAAAGAAACACAAAAATGTCAAGAAGCTGTTGTATTATTAACTGCAATAGCCGGTCGCATGACAGCCACGGGAAGCCGACGGGTAAAGAGATCGGTTGTTATCGGATTACGTCGTTGAAGAGAAATTGTTCGAGCCATGTTTCCGAAGTAACAAAGAGGCGACGGATGGCCTGGATTGCAGCCATTCAAAGATCAAATATAACGTCCCAGAACACTCCAGCTCACAGGTTAGTCTGCTCCAAGCATTTACACGAAGGTCAGTGTTTTTTAGTAGTTAATACGTCATTTTCATAACATAATTGGTGATATAGGTTACAAGTAGGGTTGCCAACTCCCTGAAAAATAAATAAGGGACACCTCGTGGCCAGGGCCGGGCAACCCAGTTGTCTTCACCCTTCCCAGTGTGGTAGCTCTTTTTTTGTGTGTGAAATTATTTTTTAACCATTTGACTTGAATTTGATTTAAGCAGATGCATATTCTTTGTGATATGACCATATGGGAAACAAATGATCATTTAGCCATTTATTTTTAGCTCAAAATAACATTAACACAGTAAAACAGGTCTCTTTCTTAAACAGAAGCCTGTCATGCTTAACTTTTGAGAATATAAGTAAATCTTTCTTTAAAAGAACTCTGTCCTGCTTAACTTAAAATTATATAAATTAATAGAAAACAATAGAACAAAATCATTCTTGTAACAGTGCACATATAGTGCATTTAGTACAATTGGCTTCAGTTGAGGTATTATTTCAGCTTTTCTAATGCTAATCAGCTGCTCCTGTTTGTAAACCCACTTGTTCCCATGATTACGCATCATAACTCATCATCATTATTCATCTATGTATTACTTTTATGTATTAGTCATCTATTTGTTGTAATCATCTATCCTTGCAGTTGTTTATTACACAAAATAAATTATATTATCACACTTCTGGCCACATAGCGCTGATATTCACTGCACATGCCCATATTAACCTTAACCAGAGGGTTTAAAAAAAACAAACCAGTGTTTACATACCATATCTGCTTCTGCCGTGGCCTGGTGGACAAGAAATTGGTTAAGGGTTCCCCGAGCTTTCACGCCCCTCATGTTCTTCATGTGCCCACCATTAGAAGCATGCCTATGGAAAAAGTGCGCCGGCACACAGTGCAGTGCGCTTTATAGGTGTTATCGTGCACTTTTCCAGCCAGGTGTTTTCCTTTTCCCATTCCTCCCTGTACTTTTGCAGCCTATTTTTCTTTCTCTGAGGGGAACAAACATTGCTGCTCTAATGCTGGGCTTACACTGTGCGATTTTTGGCCCATTTTGAGCCGATTTTTGAGTCGTGCGGCCGATTTGGTGATCGGCCCAATTTTGGCCTTCATCGTGCATCGTGTAGTATACGTGGGGTAACGAGAAGCGATTAACACCTCGAGCAGCTCCCGATCATCAATCGCTCGTGAGGGTGTCACCGCAGCTGCTCACGCGCAAACACGTAGCCGTCGGTGAAAAAGACGGAGCAGCACGGCTGTGCAGCGTGTGATCTGGACACAAGCGATGGAGGCACAACTTGTAGAACTTTGGAAAGCTCATCCGAGCCTTTTCGATGTGGCATCACAAAATTATCACGACCACAACAACCGTGAAAATAGTTGGATTTACATTGCTGCTCAATCACAGCTGCCTGATCAATGTTTTTCATTAGCAATTTAGCAAAGTTGATGGTGGTGGTGTGCGTGTCTGTGTGAGTGAAAGACAGAGAGGGAGAGCGAGCGACAGATTTTCTGTTATAACCTTCATTTTATGGAGGCACAGTGTGAGCACTCAGGTCGCATCAGAGCATCGGGCGGTATAGTGTGAGACCCTGCATCGTGACCTACAAACTTATAACCCCTGCGAGTCAATCGTGCAGTTTGAAAATCGCCCAGTGTATGTCCAGCTTTAGGTGTACTGACGTCCGAGACTTGCACCGCAGTGTCGGCGTTTGTTTCCCTGTTGGCCATGCTTCTTGTTGTGGTCATCTGTTGTCTTCCGGTATTTTCTCCGTAAGCGACCTTTCCTCGACCAATGAGATGAGCGGTAATCTGAATTGTCATACTCGAATTGTCATAAGTGTGCTGTCAGCTCATTGGTCACAAAGCAGGAGAGGGGCTGGGAATTATGTTTTCAAACAAAGCGTTAATTCCATTAAAAGTTATAGACTACTTTTGATTCTCACTGTATTACGGGACAAAGTGCGTCCCTTATTAGCTCAATACGGGACGTGTACTTTTGTTTCGAAATACGGGACGATTCCGTTTTTTAAGGGACGGTTGGCAACCCTAGTTACAAGCAAGTCTGGCGCTGAACAGAAATTGTCGCGCTATGCTCCTTTATTTATTGTGCATAAATAGTGAATTGTCCTGACACAATATTGCGTTTCGCTTCTGTTATTATGGTACATTGACAAAAACATATACTTTTATTCACAGGATAAAACAGTTGTTTTGTATCACTAATTGCCCAGTACGATTACAGCATACAGTATTATTGTCACTGCTACATTTCTGTGATGCTACCAGAAATTATTTCCACTGCTAATTAATTACCATCCGGTTGTTCAGTGATGACGCGACGAATCCTACTTCCGGGTCTAAAGTAGTCTGCGTTTAATATGGCTTTTGTGTTGTTAACATGTTTAATGTTTTGTATTTTCTTCTATTTAATCTCAAAAAGCTCCTAAAACAGTCAGTGATCACTGTTGACCTCCCTCGGCTTTTATTACCGCTAATCATTTATTTAAGCTCAGTTTTTAAAACCTTAGGATGTAACTACAGCCCAGCCCATGCAGCAGTATATGAATGACTAACCTCGTATTGTGGATGGATTATCTCAGTTGTTCTCCTGGCTGAAGTTTGGTCCTTTTACAGCATCCTGCCATGCGATTACATTTGTTCCTGACCACCGAGAACACTCACGTTAACTTTTATCGAGTGGAAAAAAGTTAGCTTGTTTATATTATGCTAACATAGCTGTGTCGCTAGCGGTCACGTAGCACATCATTATATACCAGCTAGCCCAACTTCAGTAACCCTACAAACGTCACTGCTGTTTAGTTTTCTGTCTTCATTTATGCTGGAAGTGATAACAGAGCTGTACGTTTTAATTTGTTTCCAAAACCCCGCAGTCAGGACATGCTATATTGTATTTAGATAGAAGCTAGCGAGCTAACTCCCTGCTAACTTCTAACTCCGTTAAATGTCATAAATTCCGTTTTCATGGATGCCTGGATGTTAAACTCAATTGTTACACCTGGTAGAGCAGAACGCTGATCATTTTATTAAAGATGAAAGACTTTAGACAGTTTTTCAACTCTCAGTAATGCCATAGTGATCGTTTGATATATGGACCTGCAGCGGAGTTTAGACCCAGACACGGCTAGTGACGTCAGACTGAACAACCGGATTGAGCTCAAAGGTCCTATTAATAAACGGTTAAGGAATGTGTATTTATGAAGACGATTTGTGAGACTGGTAAACTTATGATACGTACGATGGTCTTTCGTTCTACACGGTGCATTTCAAGGTCCTGTACCCATCCGTCGGTAAACTGTACCTGGGCTTGTTGCAGTGACCTGAAGTTACTAAACTTCATGAGTGTATGCACTCACTCCAAGAACCGTATGATTATAAATATGCATATAAATATGCTACGATGAGATAGCTGACTTCATCTAACTAGCAAATGTTGTCCAGGCTACGTTGGTGATACAGTTTTTTTTAATGTGTATGATATTTTTGTCATGCGATTTTAAAGCTGGTCCTACAACCGCATCCAAGAATAACATGCAGCTTATCTCAGAACTGTCGGTGAAAATTATTCTTGGAGCTAGGTTTAATTGAGCTGCATTTTAAAGAGGTGCAATTTCACAATTTGTGTATATTTTCTAAGTTCACTATTTTGTCATGTGTTGAGAAAAACACAGATTTTAAAATTACATGGTCTAATATTTACATTTAGCATAACTGCAACATATTTTTTTTTTTTTTTTTTTTAAAGACTCGAAAGGACTTGAAATTCAAAGTTTCAGACTTGTGACTTGACTCGGACTTTTACACCAGTGACTTGAGACTCGACTCTGACTTGCCTGACATTACTTGAGACTTGACTTGAGACTTGAGGATAAAGACTTGAGACTTACTTGAGACTTGCAAAACAATGACTTGGTCCCACCTCTGTCTACTACAGATTCCTGCCTAGAAATCTGTAGTAGATGTTTCTAGTAATTTTAATTTTTTTTCAAACCTAACAGGTGAGTGCATAATTATTAGGCAACTTCCTTTCCTTTGGCAAAATGGGTCAAAAGAAGGACTTGACAGGCTCAGAAAAGTCAAAAATAGTGAGATATCTTGCAGAGGGATGCAGCAGTCTCAAAATTGCAAAGCTTCTGAAGCGTGATCATCGAACAATCAAGCGTTTCATTCAAAATAGTTCAACATGGCGTCGCAGAAGCGTGTGGAAAAACCAACGGCGCAAAATAACTGCCACATGAACTGAGAAAATTCAAGCGTGCAGCTGCCAAGATGCCACTTGCCACCAGTTTGGCCATATTTCAGAGCTGCAACATCACTGGAGTGCCCAAAAGCACAAGGTGTGCAATACTCAGAGACATGGCCAAGGTAAGAAAGGCTGAAAGACGACCACCACTGAACAAGACACACAAGCTGAAACGTCAAGACTGGGCCAAGAAATATCTCAAGACTGATTCTTCTAAGGTTTTATGGACTGATGAAATGAGAGTGAGTCTTGATGGGCCAGATGGATGGGCCCGTGGCTGGATTGGTAAAGGGCAGAGAGCTCCAGTCCGACTCAGACGCCAGCAAGGTGGAGGTGGAGTACTGGTTTGGGCTGGTATCATCAAAGATGAGCTTGTGGGGCCTTTTCGGGTTGAGGATGGAGTCAAGCTCAACTCCCAGTCCTACTGCCAGTTTCTGGAAGACACCTTCTTCAAGCAGTGGTACAGGAAGAAGTCTGCATCCTTCAAGAAAAACATGATTTTCATGCAGGACAATGCTCCATCACACGCGTCCAAGTACTCCACAGCGTGGCTGGCAAGAAAGGGTATAAAAGAAGAAAAACTAATGACATGGCCTCCTTGTTCACCTGATCTGAACCCCATTGAGAACCTGTGGTCCATCATCAAATGTGAGATTTACAAGGAGGGAAAACAGTACACCTCTCTGAACAGTGTCTGGGAGGCTGTGGTTGCTGCTGCACGCAATGTTGATGGTGAACAGATCAAAACACTGACAGAATCCATGGATGGCAGGCTTTTGAGTGTCCTTGCAAAGAAAGGTGGCTATATTGGTCGCTGATTTGTTTTTGTTTTGTTTTTGAATGTCAGAAATGTATATTTGTGAATGTGGAGATGTTATATTGGTTTCACTGGTAAAAATAAATAATTGAAATGGGTATATATTTGTTTTTTGTTAAGTTGCCTAATAATTATGCACAGTAATAGTCACCTGCACACACAGATATCCCCCTAAAATAGCTAAAACTAAAAACAAACTAAAAACTACTTCCAAAAACATTCAGCTTTGATATTAATGAGTTTTTTGGGTTCATTGAGAACATGGTTGTTGTTCAATAATAAAATTATTCCTCAAAAATACAACTTGCCTAATAATTATGCACAGTAATAGTCACCTGCACACACAGATATCCCCCTAAAATAGCTAAAACTAAAAACAAACTAAAAACTACTTCCAAAAACATTCAGCTTTGATATTAATGAGTTTTTTGGGTTCATTGAGAACATGGTTGTTGTTCAATAATAAAATATTCCTCAAAAATACAACTTGCCTAATAATTCTGCACTCCCTGTATATGCTTTTTCACCTTGAATTTGTTGCCCCGGTTGATACTGCCAACACTGAGTTCTACAGCAGTCTGAATTACCTGGTGTGTTGGAGGTGCGTTGTTGTGGCAATGGATGCAGTGCTTATTGCAAACTTTTGAAAACACTGTTTTCACTTGTGCTTTAAGTGGTCGATAAAACTAAAACAGTATCAAACATTCATCAGCACTTTCTACTATTAACGTTTTTAAGTGCTTGCAAACATATATGTCTAATCAGCCAAACACCTGACCACAACTCATTGCAAACCTGGTCAAGACAACCTGCTGAAGTTCAAAGTGATCAATGGGAGGAAAAAGATACCAGGCGGACTGGTCTGAGTAATTCAGGAACTGTTTTCCTTCAACCATCTCAAGAGTTTACAGAGAAGGGTCTGAAAAAGAGAAAATATCAGGTAAACAGCAGTTCTCTAGTGAAAATGCCTTGTTGATGCCACAGGTCAGAGGAGAATGGCTGGACTGCTTTGAGCTGATAGGAAGGCGACAGTAATTCAACAAAGTAATTAACTTAACATTCAACTTTAAAGAACTGTATGTGCAATCCCTACTATTAAAATCAACATTAATATATTCCTTCCATGGGGACAAATTCATCCAAACACAAGCATCGGCTCCAGCTAATAAAATAGATTAAACTTTGGGTTTAGCGCACCTTTGTTCAGGTGAATTCATTACATCTCCACCATAAAGAGGCAAAAACCTGAAACTGGTTCCTCTTCTCAAGACTGTCAGTTTCTGCTGCTCTGTCCCTTCTGTTCTAATGACACTACACTGAGATCATTGGGTAGATAATTAAATGTGAGCCTCATTCATCCCCTTGGTGCTCTCCAGGCCCTGATGGTACGTTTGTGTCTGCGTCTGGTCTTTGTCCATCTGTCTCTCTGTAGTTCCTTCCCAGCCTGGTTGTTCTTTCTTGCAGCAGGGGAGGGGACGACTCCGAGCTGTACAAGCCCCAACACACCTATGGCTTAAAACAGCTTCTCATGAGAGTGAAAGAGACAACACAAAATGACTAGACACTTAGTTTTTCTGTGCAGTTTAATGATTGTGAGCGGTATATGTACAGTTTTTACCTCAAAAGCCGATCGCCACAGGAAGAAAGAAGGGTTGCATTTCAGTACAGTTCAGCAGTTTCATTATTGAGCTTTTGTGTGCTGCACAGCAAGCTTATAGCTATTGTTAATTCCTGAACCTTGTCCTTTGTTGTGCTTTTACAGTCACAATGCACAAATAACATTTACAACTTTCAATCACATAAAATCACCATATACTATGACTACAAAACTACAAGAAATACACAGCGTAAAATACAGCATGAGACTGACAGACACAGAGAGAGAATTTATAATGATTAATAATTAGAATGACTGCAGCTCTGATTTACCTTTGACCAACCTTTGACCTTTACTGTAAAGGTCTCTTACATAATCAATGTAATCATTGTGATTTTAATTGATGTCAAGGCTTCATGGAAAATGCTGATTTTCCAAATTTAAATCTACAACGTAGATGTGGTAGGTTGTTGTTCCTCCGGCTTAAAACACCTAGAAGACACGTTTCTGTTCAAATTTGGACAAAAACTGAGAACATCAGCAAAATGAAAGTTACATGAGTATGTCATTAGCATTATAAATGTTACCTCTAGCTGTATTCCTCTATACTTGACCTTAAAAAGTTTGTTCCCCCTCCCTTGATTTAAGCCACGGGTTTGATCACAACTCTTCCATCATGTTCAACCTCGACAGATTTTTGCAGTGCTGTCCGGTTGCTTTGTGGTTGGAAAATTGATGTTTAAAATCAGCTCTATGAGTTTTTAGCCTTCAGATACAAGATATTTGCATTTGAATATGTGTTCCCAAAGGTCTGTGTCAGTGATTTGTGCGAGATGGGGAAACTGCAGTCCCATTCACAGTGGGCAGGAGCTTGGATAGGAGAATGAATTGCTAACATGAAGCACAGCTATTGTTGTTTGCTGCTCT
The DNA here is from genome assembly GCF_018398535.1 of Haplochromis burtoni. Taxonomy (NCBI): domain Eukaryota; kingdom Metazoa; phylum Chordata; class Actinopteri; order Cichliformes; family Cichlidae; genus Haplochromis; species Haplochromis burtoni. Next base: position 968,907 of record NW_024582584.1, read on the forward strand.
GATAATATTTTACGGCAGATAATCATTTCTCCAACATCAAGAACACAGTTACTTAAATCATACATTGTTTTTGTTGTTGTTGTTGTTTTATATGAGTGAGATGGATTAGCATGCTGCTGTCCTTGTGACATCTTATAATTCTTGTTATCAGCTTCTATGTTCACACAGATAGATCAACAAGACACCCTCAGAACACTATGATGGTTGAATGGACACTTGTTTTAAATTTTGCCCACACACATACACCACGTGTACAGAAGCTTAAAGCTCAGCCAACTGCAGACTCATCGACACCTACAGACTTGGCCTACCTGAAGCAGTGCACACGGAATGTGTGCATCAACACACACACACACACACACACACACACACACACACACACACACACACACACACACACACACACACACACACACACACATGGTTAAATGGTGCTTTGCAGTAATGCTGGCAGGCCAAGTGTTGAGGTTGCTCTGTACTCAGCAGTACTACATTTTTTTCCCCACTGCCAGCCAAAGCTCGACACTTCTGTCCTTAGGTGTGTGTGTGTGTGTGTGTGTGTGTGTGTGTCTGTGAGAGAGGGATACAGATAACTCTTGCCTTTGTCTCTGAACATCTGGCAACACACACTTTACAGTAAACACCTGCATGCTGACACATATTTTATTCATCATGTCACATATACAGGGTATCATAAAGGGAAAACACACATATGTTAATAGCTACATTAGTATGCACAATGCTTCTTTGTCCAATTTGGAGGAAATGGACGTGTTCCAAGGTCTGCTACTCGGCTGTGTAGCCCAGATTAGTGGACTCTGACTGGGCTGCAATGGCAGAGAGAGCTGCCTCATCACCCAGGAGCTCCAGGGGAGCTGCAGGCCTCTGAGCTTCCCTAAAAAAACTCATCCTGTATAGGAGAGTGTCTGTCTTTCCACTGGCAAGTCAGGAGACTGATGCTCTTTTGTGCTTGTGATGATACTTTAATGGCCAATTATAACAAGTGCGCAGGGTTTTGGCCTGATTTGCTGAGACATCTTGGCAGGCACACAACTCCATGTTCACCGTGCATATCTATCGTCCTGTCTTTCTGCTCTGCTGTAAATCCTGAACTTGAACTGACGGCCTGTATGCCGAAGCTCTGCCAGCATTCAGTACACACCAAGATCGTGGCAGCAGCTTTACTTTTGTAGCAAATCATATGAATTTATAAAGAAGAGTACGATATCGTCAGGGTTTAACAATTTATAAAGTCATTACAGGTCAGACAGCAACTTCTGTACTTAAAAAATATTAACAATGTCTATAACTGTTTTTAAGACAGAAAAAAATTGTTCTATATAGATAAACTAGTTTGTCTTCAGATAGTTTTGCTGCTCTCAGAATTCAGACGGCACTGAGTAAACGCTCTCTCCAGCCCTTCAGTTCATTTTTAGCACAAATGAGCAGCAAACAGCTGGACTAAGCATTTGCATGCTGCAGGCACTTTCTTGATTGCACATTAGAGGATTCTGGTCGGGCATTTACTTCTTATTGCCATTTTGGACCAAATACATTGGTTTTGTCCATGTGGCTTTGTTCGCTGTTTACATACCCAAAGCCAGCATTTTTTTCCCTTGAGTGAAAAATACTGTGTAATTCCCACTCCCCCTTTTTCATTGACCCTTTTTCTTTTTCTTTTTTCTTCTTTTTCTTTTCTTTCTGCAGCTTCTCTCCAGTGGTTGTTGTTGTTTTTGTTGTTGTTTTTTAAATAACTGTCTGCTTTCCCCTATCCACAGAAATTAACTCTATTTATCTACTCTAACCTTTTACTCTCTTCGTTCGTTGCCTTCTCCTTCCCTGGACTCTCAGTGCTGTAAATGAGCTGACAGAGAGAGCTCGAAGGAGAGGGACTAAGCTCCAAGCGCCAATCTGGTCTCAGCTCAAATGTCAACCAGTCTAAAACACACATGCACACACACACAAACAGAAACTTTTCCTCCCACCCTCTTCTACCTCCGTCCTGCCTGTCTATTCTTTTTTCATATTCTCTCCCCTCCCCACACTCCTCCTCTTTTTTAAGCTCTCCCTCTCCCACCCCTGCTATTCTGTCTCTCTTGACATTTAACAGTCTGCACTCATCTGCTCTGTAATTTCTTGTCATCTCCTGCAATCTAGCTATCTAAAGGGAGGTTAAGGATGAGCGTTAAAATAGACAGGACGGGGTCGAGACAAGTGATGCTGACATTTGCTAGCGTGTTCAGAGCTGCTTCGGCGGGTGTAAATGGAGCTGATGATTTGATGCAGCTGAGCGATCATTATGGGACCAACAAGTCTTCCAGCTGAATGATGGCATAGGGAGATATTAACGTGATTCCACTTTTTAGGAGTGAGAAAGTGCGCATACATCTGCAGACACTATGCACTAAAGCACATTGTTTCCACATTTCTCTTATTTCATGAACAAAGTCTTGTTTAGCATTACCACATTTGAGGACAGTCCCATGGGGTTAAACTTTGACGACAAAGGCTTTTATAAACACAGATTGGAGCTCTGAATTCTTCCAGACATCTAGATCCCTGGAGCACTGGACATTAAATGGTCCTTAATGGAGCTGCCTGCTCCCCATAGTGTTGTCCTAGTGGACTCCTGTGAGAACGGGGCAGTTAAGTTTCTCTTCACACTCTAACCAGGCACCTGTATCGCCAAAAGTATTCCCAGTAGAACACTTCTGTGTTGTACAATATCCCAGTTTGATTCTCCCAAAATGTTGTGGAGTTCATGTCTGAAAGACATGCAAAATATTAATGGGCATGTCAAGTCTGTGTGAGGCTGACAAAGAAAGTCCAAAAAGGTTAAAGCCATCAGAAACCTCCACTCTGTTTCAGCAACTCAGATACTCACTAATAAAGTCAGCATAAATCATTTTGCCTTACTCTGGAGCTGTTAAGATTGTTAAGGCCTAAAGGCCTAAAGATCAATCAGCATCCTCCTAGCAACATCTGGTTGCTAGGGAAAAATGTGTGTTCCCCAACCAGTTGGTAAGTGGTTGCAGGAAGTTGCCTGATATCTCTAGGTGAAAATGGTCACTGCACTAAAAACCTTTTTGTAGTTTGCATGAAAGACTTGTCTGAAAACATTTGCTAATTAACCACCGAGTGGTAGTGAAACTTTCGAAGTAAAGTCTTAAATAATCAGGCTCTATCATATCTTCAAGATGTCATACCACCATATTATTCTAATACAGAACATCACACTCAGGCACGCTCAGCAAAAATGGAGGCAGACGCTTCAGCTGTCAGGCCTCTCTCCTGTGTAATGCTAATGTTGTTGACTAATTGTTTTTGTGAAAACTATGATGATAACTAAAAAAAACTAATGCATGAGGACAAGAACTATGATGAAATGTACTGATATCTTCATCAAAGAAAAATAACCAGATGAAAATGTTTTCACTTCCTGTTAAAAGGGAGTTTTTTCCTTTCCACGATCACAAAGTCCTTCTTGCTGGGGTTTTCTTCCAAATACGGTATGGTTTCCCTCACAGTGTAAATCACCTTAAGGTGACTGTTTTTGTGATTTGGCGCTCTATAAATAAACCTGAATTGAGTTGATTTAAAAATGAAGCCTTATTGCTGAAACCAACATGTTGTAAAAGGCAGCTTTAGCTCTTACTGCTTACTGAGTACCTGCTGAGTGTTTGCAGACAAGTCAGCATCTTCCATACAAACTGCTGCAATAAGCTAGCAACCAAAGCAATTAAAAGTTGGGTTTTACCTCAGCACTGCAAACCTTCCATCAGCATTCTGCAAACAACCTCTAACTGGTTCGGGAATCCTAATTTTTCCATAGCAACTGGTGACAGCCAGGCAGTCGCCAACCAGTCTTCACAGACAAGTTTGTTTAAATCACTGTTTAACAGGTCAGCTTCATCTCAGTCATGAGGAGGGGCGAACATTTCCAGGGTTTAAATACAGAACTTCTAGGATACTAATGTGTTTTGTGTATTCAATAAAATAAGTGGGCCAGATCTACACATAAGTCTAAAAGTCTAAGACCATTTAAATGTTCTGCTCCTCTCTTAAAAATACAATGACTTAAAAAGTCAATAGTTGATCTCACTTGGCTGAAATATATGTAGTGATAATAATAAATGCACATTTTGAAGTGAAGCATATTGTGGAGGCATTTTTGTCTGTGACTTTTCACATTTCTTCTTTTTTTTAACACAACGTATTCCAAACATTACATTGTGCATTTACAGGACTTGGTCTAAAACACCCATGTGACTATGTTTACATTCAGCAACGTGCTTTTACAGCGAGTTTTAAGTCATTGTGGCATTGTGGAGCAGGGTGCTTCTTGGGGTGGGCATCGGTGCTGTGCGATGGGGGGATGGAGGCCCTCTAGGCAGGCCAACTCATGTGGACGTGCCATCTGGTGCCCCTGGCAAACAAGGGCAACAGCATGACCTGGACTGTACAGACGGACATATTAAGCATGGAAAGCTCAACACACAGAACAAACACAGTGATCAGCGGTTTTTAGAGTGGTAAAAATCATATTAACAATGACTTAGTTTTGATTTTCATCATGTGTGTCGTTCTACAATACTTTCTAACAAACAGATTTGTAAAAAATATTTCACCAAACTTCACCACTGACAACCAAAGAGTCTCGAATGGACTGGGTAGTTTAGCACAGCAACACCTCTTGACTTCTTCAGTGGTGGTTCACTCAAAGCATCCATTAGTAGCTGCCTCTCAAGTGACCAAACTGTGATAGTGAAAAGTGTGTGTATATGTGTGTTTGTCTGAGAGTCAGAAAGAAGAGCGATAGAGTGTGAATTGATCAAGGACCTTGATGTGTACGTGTGTGTGTTTGAATCAGGGGCACTCCTTCAAGGCTGGTGGCTGTTAGGTGCGCAGCAGCGTGCCCAGCGGTGTGACATCATTACCCTGTCGAGCATGATGGACAGGCTGGCCTCTGTGTTTGTGTTTTCTCCTCTGCCAGAGTGCTGATTGAAAGCCTGTTTCACACATCTCTGACTTTTGAGCTCCAGCGCTCCACTGACCCCTGCTGATCAGTGCCAGTAATGTCGCAAAGCTGTGCCGCCCCCTCAGAATTCATCACTTATACACAATGTCTGATAGTATTCCCCGATATTATCTTCACCACTGCCTATATTAAATAAATAAAATGTTATTTTATATATTTAAATAATAGTTTTAAGTTAGTTTGCTTAAATTTATATATCTCCTGCCATCACGTCTACATCCAAAGACATCCAAAGCTACAGGGATCAGCTGAACTTGTGCCATTCAAGTGTGCAACTCGGAGACAAAAGAAGTTTTGACAATTTGAAGGATTTCATTCCCTCAAAATTGGATAATATTATGCCAGTAGGGAAGTCTGTGGGCACCTCTTTGACATTCATTTGTTCTCTCAGTGTGATGTGGGTGGAAAGGAGGGAAATGGTTTCAACTATCATCAGAGAACTTTTCCCCCTGCATGATGTGCTCTCTTGCTGCTATTTACAGAAGTCTTTCATTTGGGCAAAGAGGGAAAAGTGGGTCACAAATTGTAGAAAATTGGAGCTCTTTTCCTCTGCAGCCCCATTGTTAAAAACAATTTTGGCTAAAAATGTGCTTTACATGCAACACTTGCATGCTGCAAATTAAGCCACGGGTAAACCTACTCACACGTTTAGTGACTGTGAGGCTGTCTAAAAAAGGGGCTCATTTTTCAATATTTCTTCCAACAGGTGTTCAAAAACCTCTTCCTCCTCAAAAGGAAGCCACGTATAGTACAGTCTGCAGGAAACTTACAACCACTACTGCTACCAGTACTGCTAATAATAATAATGATAATGATCCAATAAAGTGTATATAGTATTTAGTTCTGCAAAATCTCACCACAGTCTTTTACACAGAGTACAGAAGTAGGCTGTTGGGGGGTTTCCCATAAGGCACTGAGTATTTCTTCTTCACTATTCTCTTCTCCCTCACTATGTGTTTATACACCACTATGCATTTAATTATTATTTATTATATTTCTATGGCTCTTTTTCACAGTGTCTGTTGTCCTGTCTTCCTCCCCTCCCTGAGCCTGTTTCTGACAGACGTTTTTTTTGTTTTGTTAGAAAGGAGTTTTTCCTTCCCACTGTCACCAGCTGCTTGCTTGCAGGAAGTTGTTTGATTGCTCAGGTTTTCTCCTTACAATATAAGATGCCTCAAGACAGCTGTTGTTGTGATTTGTGACTGAATTGAATAAGTGGCCGACCAATATTATGTGTTAACATGTAACAGCACCTGTCAGGCTGTAATAACCATGTCAGGGGAGCTATTAGATGTCATCTGATCACATCCTGCAGGGGTGATAGCCTGATCTGTGCCTTCTTTTCCATTTGCCAGTCAAATAAACAAACAAACCGAGAAATAAGATGAACAAAAACCCAACTTGTCACCAGACTATAATCACTGGTTTCTATATGACGTGAAACAGTATAAAAATACTGATGACAGGAAGTTCAGTTCCACTGATCTTTCAGAGACGGTCGGTTCACATTAATAAACCTCCACCCTTATGTCAGCACACTGGTAAGTGAAAACAATTACAGCTGAGCAAAGCAAAGCTGTAATTGCACTGAAAAAAATAATACTGCCAGGTTGTGCTTGACTTTTGTCAATGCTGCTGGCCAACTTTGATGTGCAGCACAGACATCACCTATAGGCCAGCTTCCATTACATTTTGCTAATGTACCGCTTCATTATTTCTTACAGTTCTATTGTAATCGAGCATTAAATTGTACTGAAAGAAGACACTTATTCACTTATTGGAGAGTCAATCAGGCTTAATTTACTTTTGCACATCTATGTACACATTGGTTTTTTTTTCACTGTTAAATAAACCAATTTGATTTAGCTGTACCTGACTCTTTATTCCTTTGAAATTTACATCAGGAATGGCAAGAGCTATGGTCATTCTTAACACAAAAGCCCATTTCATACATCAATCAGGTGGCACTGAAGCTTTAGGGCCAAACACGTCCCAGGTCATTTACTTCTATAAAAGTGTAAAAGATTATCTTAGACTGGCCTGAGCAACATTAAACATGTATGACAACACAGCTCATCATTAAGCTGCACTTCTGGGTGGTAGATAAGTATCCAATGATGCTACAAAGCCTGGCAACCCCC